>NW_015116660.1:0-7969 GCF_001443285.1 Poecilia latipinna | reverse complement strand
GTGTGTGTGTGTGTGTGTACTTGTACATACTACATATAGATCCAGATAGCAAAATATGAGTGAATCAGTGTTGAAATATTGCTGGGCAAAAAAGTATTTGGTAAACTACCGAAGTACTGAGTATCTAATCATAACACCTGATTTAATATTCAAAATGTGTCCCCAGGCAGCCAAAAGTATAAAAGTTATGTGAACATTCTGGTACTGTAAAGAGTATTACCAAAATATTTATACAAATGAGTTGGATTTGGAAGCTGCTTCTAGACCAAGCACATTGAATCCACACATTAAAATGATATTGAAAGTGGTTGGTGACTTGCATATGAAATCAACATTAGGGTTTCTTCACCCCAGCCACAGGCTAAGCTTTACTTTTTAAAAGGTTTTATTGGCTCTAGTGTCCTTTATTTGATAGTTAATTGACGGGAAAGTTGGTAATGAGAGAAGGGGGAAGACATGCAGCAAAGGTCTCCAGGCTGGGAATCGAACCGGTGACAGCTGCGTCGAGGACTAAGGCCTCCATACATAAGTTGTGCTTAACACCTGCACCACCACAGCATACCCTGTTTTGTTTTTTTATTAGTGGGACTGCAAGCATCTCCAGACTGATTCTGCCCTGCATTTTAATAGCAAAGCAGAATTGTTCCTGAAGATAGGTTTCTAGTTTTTTGATGCATTGAACAGGGAGCATGTACCAGTTGCTCTGCTGGTGCCTCTGGTGGTTGGCCGCTTCAACTGCTGTCACAGCTTGATCTCTAAAGTGTACCTCGGTGCAGATTGCGTGCGCCTGCTTTCATTCAAACACACTGGCTCACACTAAAGCCACATAAATTAAACCTCCTGTTTGTCCTCTGTATCCAGCAGGAAGATGTGCAGTGCAGCGGATTTAACTCATCATGCAGGGTCAGTCCAAGATTGTATGAGGCCTTGAGCAGAATTTTATTTAGGGGCCCCTCTTGCTACTAAGCACCACTAAAATCATTTCACCATGGATTTAGATAAATATTGTTGAGAGAATAAGTATTAAAAACCTCTCTTATGCCCGTTGTCGTATTTCTCTCATGGCTACGTCGTTTGTATCAACAGAAACCATAGAGACAACAAATCAAATCGCTGTTCAAGTACGATCATAGAGAATTATTGAACAATCAAATGCATAAAGTTTCAGCTCATCATAATCATCCGAAACCACCTACCAATACATAATTACCTGAGACAAAGACGGAATACAGAGACACATTTTCAAGACAAACGCATCTCAAGAGCAACACATGGTGCTCTGCCCTAACATTTCCAGGCACCCTCTTTTGTTCAAGAAGGTGTGTTCTCCTCTGTACCGTATGTAAATTAGGGGAGTGCCTTTAGCGGCATGAAATAAGATTTACGACTGTGGAAAGTCTGTTTTTTCTCTGAACTTTAAGAAGTTTTTGTCTCTTTCGTGAGACATAATTTTATGAGTTCTTATCCAAACACAGGGAGAAAGCTTTATGTTCAGAGATGTTCTCATGTCTCTGTGTATGCTTGCTGGGTTCACAGAAAGGCTAAGACACATATAAATGGTCCTTTGACCCTAGACACATAAGTTTGCAGTGTTCTCACATACTTATATTCCAAAAGCATACAGGCTTAGTTTAAGCTAAGACGATCTCCGTGACACACACATTTTCTAATAAATGCATAACTTCCATAGTGATCATGGCTGTAATTTAATATAGAAAACTGCAGTTTAAACTACTTTTAATCAAATCATGGTAATCTAACAAAACTATTCTAGTGATGAAATTATATTGATTGAAGCATGAATTTAAATTTAACTTAAATTTGGGCCTATTTAAAACAATGTTAATTTTGTCTAAAATTTAAATGTGATTTAAAATTAAAGCTAACATTAAAATTAGCATAATTAAGCTAATAATTCCAACAATATGCGACAGGGGCCTTGTTTAATGGACAGTGTTCATAGTTGAGCATTGTTTACTGTTAATCCTTGCCTTAATTGCTATCTTTAATAGTGCAGACAGTTGTGGTTTCTGACATGGGCAATATGGGCAACCGCCCAGGGCGTTATCTTTTTAAGGATGCCTGGAGACCTCTGCGGATTGTGGCACAGAGATGGAAACAAAGCAGAATTTAGAAGAGTTTGAATTGATACTGGTTACATTTATTTCAGCTCTAAGTATTTAATAGGTGTTTTATGGGAATGTGGATCTTTCAGATCAGTTTGAGAACCAATTTTGATAGGTACACTTAATTTTATTGTGTCATGTAGTGCAGGGTGCTGGTCTTGACTTGGCATTAGGTGGTCTTGACTACAACTCTGCTACGTGGCTCCTTGGTTCCATGTCCTCCCCCACCCACCTTCTTCCCATCCCCTTTCTGTTGGATTTCTTTAAAAATAAATGCCACTAGTGGCAAAAAAAGTGAAGTTTATGCTATGTTAGGACAGGAGACAAGATGTTTTCATCCCTGAAATTATGATGCATAGAATCACATATCTAAGTCTAAACTATGTTACAGAGAGTAAACACAATAAAAACATGCTTTATCTGTGGCATTGTTCATTAAAATGGCACATTACTAATGTATTAAAATTAAATACAATAGGCACACTTAATGATATTTTATTAACGATTAGGTAATGCATTCAGCAAGTACTTTTACTTTTAATGCTTAAGTATTTTTAAAAGCCAGTACTTTTTTACTTTAACTTAAGTACAAATGTTAATGTGGTACTTTTACTTAAGTACATTTTTTGAGTACTTTATCAACCACTGGTAATGACAGAGAGGGAAGACATGCAGCAAAGATCATCAGGCTGGAATTGAACCTGTGACGGCCGCGTCGAGGACTAAAGTCTCCTCATGTGGGTTGTCCTCTACCCTTACACCACCGCAGCTTCTGTGTCCCTGGTGAGGTTTCTGTCAAGATGTCAGATGTAGCATATGAACACAGCACTGAACTTAATTGTTTCAAATACACTTTTGAGAGAACACTTTAAGAAGTGTACTCTAAGAATACTCTTTTTCGAGAGTTCTTAATTATTAATTTTCTTCATTTATCATTTGTCTTTATTCAGTGTACAGGATCTTTGAAAAACTAAAACAGCATGTTAAAACATACATTTAAAATAATTTAAAGTCCAGCCGTATTTTAAGTACAATGTGAGTAATAATGTACTTTTGGATATTTTAATTCTTTTTAGTTTGGAACTTAAAAGTTTTGGTTGATTTTAGAATTTAATCAAAGAGATTTGAATTATTTATTAGACAAAAGTAAATGATTTGAGTAATAGTGACTTAAATTGGTCATGTTAAACACACTTAATGAATTAAGTTTTTAAAAAATCTTAATAAATTGAGTTGGATAAACATAAAGCTAAACAGGTGGATGTTCATCCAACTATTTAGCTGGATGAGAGTTGTCAGACTTAGGATTCAAAACCGGCATTGAACTCAATTGTTTCAAGTAAAGTCAAAGTAAAAAGTTTTTTTTTAAGTTAGTTTAGTTAATTTAAGTTAGTTAGATTTGTAACTTTTAAGTTAATTGAACACAAAAAAGTAAGTTTTTATCACTAACCCAAATGAATTAAGTGAGATTAATTTAGTTAGTTAATTTAGTCCATAAAATGAACGACACACAAAACCACTTTTTATTAGAAAGATATCACAATCCACTGTCTTAAGCAGTGCTTAATGTAGTACTTAATTTAAAATGTGATAAACCCCAGCCAATAATAAAATCCTCTCACCCACAGCTCAGAAAGGAGAGGAGGAAAAGGGATGTGACAAACAGCATCCACTGATTCAACATTGATCGGATGTTGATCAGACGTTGGTATTTCATCATTCAAATTTGACCAGAAAACAACATTTATTCAATGACGTCTTCACCATTAATTGTCGACCTTCACCAACCTTTTTGACCATAACTCAACATTGAATTACCATTACTTGCTGTCTGGGGAGGATCATTATAGCAAATGGTGGAATTTTGTGGAAATTTTCCTGGTCCTCACTTTTTTGCAGTTGTTCTGAACTCAGTTAGTTAGCACCAAAACTTTAGTGAATGCAAAGTCCTAATATGGGTACATATAGGAATATCTGTGGGCACACTAATGAACACTTTCTTTCTATTCATAAATGCTCTATTTGTGTTTTTGTTTTCCATCTTGCAATACATACTCCCAAAACACGATTTCTATTTGACATGCTCTATATCCATTAATAATCTTCCCATTTGTGGCGTGGCATTATGGCTAGCTAAATCTTACAGGCTTACAGATGTGACAGTGTGAGGGATTTACCCCGCCCTAATTGGTGCTGATTTTTTTTGTACTTCTATATTTTAATTTATCTGGTAAATGTATTTCATGTCTGGAGGAAGTAACTGACTTTATTTAGTATTTTGTTTTAATCATTCTCTCTTCTCGTTGAGGTTACCTGGTCATGTGTTGCCATGGAAGCGCGCCCATGAGCAGTGCTGACAAGGTGTTTTCAATCAGCCTCACTAGGGAAATCCATTGTTTGAGAGGGAGGGGAGAAGTTTTTGGATTTTGTTTAGCCCCAGATTGTTTTTGTTTTAGTTTTGAAGTTGTTTTAGTTAATTGTAATTGTGTAAATATTTTTGTAGGAATATATTCTAGTACAAATTCGTTTTTTCTATCTGGAAATGTAACTGTTGTCTCTACCCTTTAATTAGTCCTGGTAGGATCAAACCTTTAAAAGCCAGGTGTTTTAGATCAGAGGGAGACTCTCCCTCTTGTTGATTGAATGCATGTTATGCTGTGAACTGGATTGTAAAGTTTCATGAACTGCAAAAAGAAAAAATTCAGAGCTTTACAATTTCTGGATCCTGTCTGATTTTCCATCGCAAACCAACAGACATACAGCTCGGCTCTCAGAAAAGGACTCAGGTGTTGCCCTTAAGCTGCAGTTCCTCCAGCTACAATCCAGATGTTTAATTCTTCATTGTTGCTCAGAACAAGCAGATGTTTTGGTGGAATTGGTCTGGTCTGCTTACAGATGGCCTTAATCAGATTTTATCCATGTTTTGGACTCATGATCCAGTTAGAAGTCCATGCTTAGTCAGATCCAACTAATCCAGGCACGTGTGGCACATGGCAACTTGTTATTTTCCCAGATACTTCATCAGATGGCCAAAAATTGTCATTTTATAATGTAATATCACAGTGCAATTAGTAAAATATCATTTTGAAAACATGTAAAGTTATAAGATGTGATTGTAGTTCAGCTTCCTGATAACAGAAATATTGTTGGCTGTACAACTCCCTCTAGGAAAATACTGCAGCACATTTTATTTCATGTGGTTAGTGCTTTTTGCATGTAGTGGATAAATGAACAAAACAAGCTATTTACAGTGGAATGAACAAAATAAAAGGGATATTTGGCTACCAAGTGCCTGTACCCTAACAAGCTTTAAAGGTATCAACGCACACACAGGTTGTTTTGCCGTCTGTCGTGGAGAGTGGACTACTCTCTGAAGCACATGACATCTTGTGCAAAGGGTCAATAAGTTGCTCTTCTGTTCATGTGCTGTTTTTCTCACTGACTGAATGTTTAGACTTTTAATGGCGAGCTGGGGACAGTCCTGTGTTCAGGATCAGTAGATAAACATAAGTTCCTAGTGAATTAGGCACAGACGGATAAATTCCATATATTTCAAATGTCTCATAAATATGTTTCCCAGCCCTAAACTAAATCCACACTCTGTGATCTGTTCAAATACAGATATAACTATTTGTGAAGATGACCTTATCAGTTTATGATGCTTTGCTTGTTCCATTTGAATGTAACTAAAGGTATTTGCTATGTTGTGTGTTTTCTTCCTCAGAGACTGTGATGTCAGTCAGATAAACTACATGTACGCTCAGTATGTTAGAAACACCATGCAACCTCTCAACATCACCGACGTCACCAAGGACCTGCGCTTCCCTTGGACAGTCTGTGCCTCACACTTCCTCACTTTTCTTTATTTCATTTTTTTCCCATTCCTATTAAGTAATCCCCTTTGTTATTTAACAGTGTGAGAGCCCTGATTGTCGGATAAAAAGTTTGCTCTGCACTCCAATCAGAAATGGCAAGAAAGACAAAGTCATAGGTATGGGCCTTGTTGCTTTCTTTGTTTACTAGCCCAAATTTCACCATGTTGGGATTGAATCTGGTAGACCAGCTCAAGGTTCAGCAAAACAAGGGATTTTTTAAAATAAATGCTACAGGTAGACTGTAGCATTTAGCAATAAACTCTAAACTCTATAGCAATAAACTCTACTGCACCCATTGACTTTTAAAGTCTCATGACTGAAACATGTCCAGGGTTTTCCATAGTGGTGGCAGTGTAATGCTAGTGGGGGTGATTTACTAAATTTCCATGTAAGAACCAAATTGAACAATTTGTGTTTTGTGTGTCTGCTTGCGTGTGTGCGTGCTTGTAGGTGTGTGCCAGTTGGTGAACAAAACGGACGAAGCGTCAAGCACCGTCAAGACCTTCAACAGAAACGATGAGCAGTTCTTGGAAGCGTTTGCCATCTTCTGTGGCCTTGGCATTCAGAACACACAGATGTATGAGACTGTGGAGAGAGCCATGGCCAAACAGGAGGTCACTCTGGAGGTCAGCCCCGCTTACCTTGTTCAGATCTGGAAGAACACATTGGATCCCGCCTAGTCATGGTTCAGTGTTCAAAGATTTTTTTGTGAAAAGTATCTCCAAATTATCTGCAGAACATATGCAGATTTTTTTTGTACAGCATATCTCAAATATTTGAAAGAAAATGGGAAGCTGAATGACAGTGTTGGCTGACATTAAAGCACCCAATCCAGGCGTTCATATTCCTTGGCACTGATTGGCTGTGCCCCCAAGAATGGAGATAGATAGGAATGTCACGGTCCAATATTGATATTGGAAAACAGTCTGATATCACCAATTTTGAATATCAACTACTCATGATTACAGTGGCCTATTAAACACAGCACACAGGTCAGGGAGAAAGTTCTGAAGAAATTAAAGCAGAGTTGACTTTTACAACAATATTGCAACATTTGAAGATGTCACATCTTGTCTCCAAAATATTTTCTTTGTTTGGGACACAAAGGGGGAATGGGCCAACTGAAAGTCGGAGGGAGTCAGGGAGTCTTCATATTTGGAATAGAATGACTTGAGTTTCTCTTTATGTTGAGTCAGAAATTACCCATTTCTTTTAATTATTGTTCCAACTATACACTGTGTGCACAATTATAATTTAGTTTTGATGAGTGTTATGGAAAAGAAGGGTGGCTGTAAGGGTCACCGATTTATTTTTTAAATGTCAGAAATATTTGTCAATTTTGAGTTGACAATAAACAAGTGAGATGAGAAAAGTTTCAGTTTTAATTCAGCTGCATAATAATTCTGCGCATACAAAAATATTGTATTAAGAAAGCCAAAATCTCATTTTTATTTTCTGAAATATTCAGTTTCGAGATAATTAACATTTTGGATTGACCGAGAGCGCTGTAGTTGTTCCACAATAAAACTATTCCTCAAAGCTACAACTAGCACGATACTTGTGCACTCAGTGTATAACAGTATCTTACAATACATGGCTCATCAGAATAAGTAAACTACAGGCAGAAATGAGACCAGTTTACAATTATCCTTTGGATAATTTTGTGCCTGTTTTTGTATATGCGTTTCCATTTTATCTCTCCTGGTTGTGAAGTATTTTAATAACATAAGGGATTAAACAACAGTTATCAAGCGTATCTATAGGTAAAACTGTTAGTGAAACTCAGTTCAAATTTTAAATTGACCTAATTGCAGGGTCTGTAATTGATTGATCACAATTAATTACGTTTTATTCAAACACATTTGAAAACCCTTTTTTGCCCCTAAATTATTGAACAAACAGAATCACATTGATGTAATTATTTAATTGAAAGTAATGTGGTAAAGTCTCCCCCCTGCAAGTATTCAG
>NW_015116659.1:29149-31707 GCF_001443285.1 Poecilia latipinna | reverse complement strand
TCTTCATCGCCGTAACAACCGCTTTCCTTTCAGGACGCCAACATCCCGTTCCCCCGGACCTCCGGAGCCCGGTTCTGTGGTACCGGCTGCCTGGTCTACTTCACCCGACCGATCACCATGCACCGCTCGGCCCCGCCCACAGAGCCCACACCCAGGTGAGGACCGGGCAGAACCAGCTGTCCGACTGGAAGGTCCTGATTGGACCGGGCCGCTTCTGTAAGGTGAGATCGGCTGGGAATCAGAACCACAAGGTCCAGATGTTGAGCGCCCCTCCTCTCTCCCTCAGGTCCCTGTCGGCGCTGTCCGCCTACCACAGCGGGGTTCTGACCCCGATGAAGATGCGCTCCGAGTCCCAGAACACGCTGCGGCTCTACAGCGGCAGCCCGACCCGGTCCGACAAGGACACTGTCTCCATCTCCTCCTTCTACTACAAGGAGCGGGTGAGACTCACACACACACACACACACACACACACACACACGCACACACGCACATGTTTGTGTTGCTATCTTTGTGGGGACTTTCCATTGACTTCCATTCATTTCTACAGCCTAAACCTGACCTTTACCCCTTTCCTAACCCTAACCAAAACTCAATTCATACCTTAGTCCTAACTCTGACCCCTGACCCAAAAACAGGGTTTCCCCTTGAGGGGACCAGGCTCCGGTCCCCACAATGTAGTATATGTCAGGAAAATCGTCCCCACAAGGTATTACAAACAAACGCGCACACACACACACAGTCACGCAGAGCGGTGGTCACAACCCAACAGAACCTGCAGTACCACTAACAGCCAGCAGGAGGCCCTGGAGTCAGGATGGAGCTTCTCCTTCAGAACCGGGCCCAGAAAGTTCTGGCTCTGAGAAAAATACCAGGTTCAATAGAGGAACCTGATGGAGTCCTGGAACAGAACTTCCTCATGGAATCAGAACCGACCCGTTTCTGTTCATCGGTACCAGAACATCGGAAGACAGCAGACAACACTGTCAGCACCACAGTCACGGACGGGTCCAGAACCCATCCAGAACCTCTGCCTCCGAAGCATGCAGGATCCACAGACCACAGTAACTGGGTCAGGGTAATCAACAGAACCTGAGAGCTGTGGTGGTTCTGTTGTTGGGTCGTCTGCAGAATTTTTTGCCGACTGGTACCTCTGGTTCTGTTTGGTCTGGTTCTGATTCTGACGGACCATCTGAGTCCAGATGAGCCAGTCTGCTCAGAACTCAGGGGCTGACCTAGCAGCTGCACTGGATCCGTCAGGTGGGCCGGACTCCAGAACTGGAGGTTAACCCTTGAGGGTAGAGCTGGTAACCGTGGTAACCACGCAGAGGAAGTGAAGGACCTTTTTCCTGATTGGCTTCTCTTTCTTCCCTTTGTGTTTTTTTCCTCTGTTGTTTTCCTCTCGACCAATCACTGTGGCCCTGCCTCCTTCCCGCTCTCCTCCAATCAGAAGCTTCCCATGTCCGCCTCCCGCCGCTGGTCTGTCCAAACCCTCCATGATTGGCCGGTACAGCTCTCTGCCCCGCCCTCCAGCGCTCAGCTTGTTCTAACCTGCATGACTCTGATTGGCTGCTTCTCCTCCACTAACGCACTGAACCGCACATCATCATCATCATCGTCATCATCATCACGTTCATCCTGACCTGTGTGTTGGGCTCTGGCCCGGTTCCGGCTCGGCGGCCGGTCACCGGGTCCAGATGGTTCTGTTTGCAGCTCAAACATCCCAACAGTTTTGAGGTCCAATGTTCTCATCAGAAGGGAAAACTTGTCGATGGTTCTGGATCAGAACCAAAATCCAACATCTTTTTTCTCACAACAATAAAAAGCTGTTTCCTCCAGGTTCTGTCCAGGTTCAGATACTGGACCTGGACAGAACCTTCAGCTCTTGGTTCTGCTGTCTTGGTACTAAACTTCCTGGGTGAACGTCAAACCCGACAGGGGTATGAATAATTTTGGGCTTGCCTGGATTTATTCCCAGTGATGATGCGATGCGCTGAGAGGTTTCCACCAGCGCCACCTGGTCCGGCCCGGTTCTTTTGTTAACAGGCTTTTCCATGGAGCGAACACAGAACCATCCAAAACCGGGTTTATGGTTCTGACCCATTTCCTTGAAGCATAATGCTTCCCCCGCCGTTCCTGGAGGTAGCGCTGGTGTTCCTCCAGAACCGGTCCATCACAGCACAGAGTGGTACCGGTCAGCAGGCTCCACCCACAGCTACATGCTGATGTGGACTGCTGCAAGACCCAGGATTCTGGTTCTGTTCCACAAGGAACCTACCAGACTGGACCCCGGTTCTGTTGTCCAGTTCGGACGGTCAGGAAGAGGCGGAGCTACTGGTTCCTAACTGGGAACCACTTCCTGTTGGACTGTTTCCAGCTGAAACAAGAAGAAACCATCAAACTGGACCACAAGGTGATTTCAACTGGGAAGTCTCTGTCTAACCAGTGACTGTTCGGTCCGGTTCGGTCCGGTTCTACCCCAGGTAGTGAGCTGTGTTCCTCGCTGGGCGGGTTAGGGTTAAGTACAGCTGGGTGTGCTGTGGTGGCGCAGTGGTTAA
>NW_015116659.1:19463-25172 GCF_001443285.1 Poecilia latipinna | reverse complement strand
TTAAGCACAGACCACATAAGGCTGTGGCAGGTTCGATTCCCAGCCTGGTGACCTTTGCCTCTTCCCTCTCATTACCAGATTTCCTGTCTTACCACTTTCAAATAAAGGCCAGTAGAGCCAAAAAAAATTTTATTTCTGGCCCGAACATAATGACAGAGGCTCCAGGGAAACTCCTTTCCCTCTGAGCTGAGCAGAACCGACCCGGGGGTTCTGGACTGGGTGGTTCTTGGTCCGTTTTGAACACATAAGCTAAGCTAACTCAGTAACTCCTGCCTGCTGTCCTTACTAACCTTTGACCTGTCCAGGTGAGTTGTGTCTCACCTGCTATGAAGTAATTTGGCTCTTGAGGCTGACGAGATGTTCACACTGAGATCAGCAGAACCAGCAGCCTGGACCTGCTGGTGAATCGGGTCCAGAGAACACGGTTCTGCCAGACCCATCCGTGCACCTTAGGCCCACTTCCTGGATCCAGAGATCCTGCGGTGGTTCCGGTGGTCCGGACACTCAGTGTGAACAGCCTCTGCTGTGATCCTGAAGCCGTTTAATCAGCTGCTGTTTTGTCTCCTCGGCCGGCCGTCCCCGTCCTCCTGTCTGTCCGTGTCTCCGTCAGAAATCGCGGCGCTTCAAGACGAAGCGGGAAGGAGCAGAGTACAGCAGCCGACCCATCAAGCTGGCCGGGAAGGTCATCATCCAGGAGATCTCCTGCCTGCTGCCTGTGCACAAGGCTCTGGGAGAGAGCTACATGTGAGTCCCTGCATCCTCACATGTCTCTCAGAGACACTGTCCCTGTCCCCAGACCGGAACCAGCTGTCTCCATCCTCTGGATACAAAGCCAAGTGTCCGCCTCACAGAGAACCCTTACAATCTGTCGCAGTGAGGATGGGGGCATGTGGTTGCATCTGCTGTGGGACAGTCTGGATGAAGGACTGTGTCCTCTCCTGCGGATGCCATCGGGCCGTCCAACCTGAATGTCTGTTTGTCTTCCTCAGTCTGAATATGAACGACATTCAGGAAATGTGTCAGAAGAACGCAGCAGCAGCACTCGCAGTGGGACGCAGAGACCTGGCCAAGGTGAGCATACCTGCATCTCCTCACAGGTTCTCAGAAGCATTCACACCGCCTGAACCTCTCCAGTCCCCATCCTGACCAGTAGTGGTCTGCTGGTGGTCCACAACCTTCACACAGTCTATGGTGTGCAGGTTTGGGCTCTGGCGTCTGCTGCCACAAGTCAGGACCTGAGTCCAGACTCTGACCCGGACACAGAGACGCCCTGGGCCAGACACCCGTTTGGGCGCCACCTGCTGGAGACGCTGTGAGTTTGCAGAAGGTGATCATATGTTGGTGTGGGGGAACGTAAAAGCTGAGATTTCTCTATTACAACCCATCAGTTTGGATCACTACAGTCAGATGAGCGACGTCCAGACTCTGGCCATGCTCTGCAGCGTGTTCAGGACTCAGGCTCCGCCCCCTGACTGCTGCTCGCTGTACGGACACCACGGCTCCCGCCTCCACTCCCGATACGTAAGTCTGCGTGTGGTTGGAGCGCCCCCTGCTGCTGAGCCTGGAGCAGATTCAGTGATGTTCCTCCTTTGTGTTCAGCCCAGCTACACCTCCAGCTCCGTCACGTCCGGCTCCTGTTCCAGCACCTCCGACTCCATCGCAGCGACCTGGACCACAGGTGAGCCTCTAAAGCTCCCCCCGCAGGCTGCCCTAACCCCCACAGCTCCCCCTGCTGGCCGCCCTAATTCCCACAGCTCCAACCCTTTTTGTCTGTGTTTCAGTCAGAGACCCCGAGCATAGCGCTCCCTGGGGGGAGTCTTCTCCTGACGAATATCGCTATGGCAACCAGAGCTACACGGACCCTCGGGAGCGAGAGCGGGAGCTGCACGACATGAACAAGAGGTGATTTTGCTCCTCGGCTCTAAATCAAGGCTTCAGTCTTCCTTTGGACCTGCCGAGCAGAACAGGTGTTGCATTAAAATCTGTGACCCATCACTTTCTGTGACCACAGGGGGCGACAGTGTTCAAGTACGTCTTGAAACCGTACTTGTGTGAATTTGGCTATTTGAGGGATAAATATTATTTCAAGTGAGATGTGACTGTAACAAAGCGGCAGCAGAAACACTAAAAACTGTTAAAAACTACCAGAGCACCAGTTTATTAAACAGCCACAGTTGGTTTACATATTTTAACGACGTGACGGTCCGACAGTGTTCAGCCTCAAATACAAAATAATACATCTCATTTTCTCCGTCGATGCGACGGTAATAGGTTACAATCCCAGCTGTATCAGTATGTACCCAGTTTACCTAAATACTTGTTCTTGTTGGTCTTTAAGACGTACTTGCACGCTATCGCCCCCTGCGGTCACAAAAAATGATGAGTCACAGATGTTCGAGCCGGAGCTGCTGTTGAGACGATGTCACTTCCTGTTCCTGCCAGGCTGCTGGACCCGGCCAACACGCTGCAGTTCGACGACTTCAAGAAGAGCTACGGTGAAATCCTGTACCGCTGGGGTCTGGGCGACAAGCGGGCCGACGTCCTCAAGTTCACGGCCGGCCCGCCAGAACCGCACAAAGGAATCGGTACGTTTCCCTCAGCGGTCCGGCTGGGTCTGGTTCTGGTTCTGACGGGTCTGTTTCCCTGCAGAGTTCGGGCTGTACTGCTGCCACTGCCGCAGCCAGGCGCGCGGGACGCAGTGCGCCGTGTGCAAGCGGCTGACCTTCCAGTGCGCCGTGTGCCATGTCGCCGTGCGCGGTTCCTCCAACTTCTGCCTGAGCTGCGGCCACGGCGGCCATACTGGACACATGATGGACTGGTTCCGGCGCCAGGACGAGTGTCCGGCCGGCTGTGGCTGCCGCTGCCTGCTGCAGAGCACCTTCTGACACCGCCGCTGCTCAATAAAACCCATGAATATCTCAGCTGCTGTCGTTTCTACTTCCTGTTCATGTCGCTGCTGGTTTCAGTTCTTTACTCCAAAATATTTCACTTATCAGTTCCATAAAAAGAAACCAAGGAAGGGACTCAAAATGTTAAACGATTTTTTTTCTGGAGATGGTAGATTTATCAACCCAAATGGAAATCAGAGAGAAAGCAAAAGAGACAAAGTTAAACCAAGCAGCACAGTCAGTCTGCAGATTAATAATCTACAGCAGTGGTTCCCAAACTTTTTCTTCTGCCCCCCCCTATGGATTACAAATGGCTGTCTGGTTGAAACGACGCCTGTAACGGGGGGCATCGACTTTTTTGGGGGCAAAATGAATGTACGTAGCTGAAAATAGACATCGGTAGCCTACAAGGTACTTGTTAAGCTAAAGGTTCTGTATTGATGTTAGCTAGTCATCATTTAGCTAACATTACCTGCATCCAGCAGCTTTACTCAACTCAGTCGGTTAGTTTGGAGGGAAAAACTGTGAAAAGTTCTTTGCGTTTTGCTGGTTTGCTGCCGTGATTCTAACACAAACCTACGTAGCTCCGCCCAGCAGCAGCAGGTCTGCTTCACAGGTGGAAACCCAGCGCGAGCGTCGTAGCGCTCATGTTGCGTTTAAAGGCGGCTCGGAAAAACAGGTTACATGTTAACAACGGATTAAACAGTTTTAACTGCTGATAAAAGTGACAGAGGACACAGATATGGGAAGTGTGGAAGCCTCTACTGTATCAAATTGACAGGAATAACAGAGAGTTGGCCATTCTAAGGTAAAATCCCAGCGCATACAGTGTTCATGTTTTTTTTTTTTTTTTCATCCAGACGGCTTCCCGCGCCCCCCCTAGGGGGCGTGCCCCACAGTTTGGGAACCTCTGATCTACAGAAATAAGATTAATAATCTGCAAAACAAAGCAAAAGCCACTACAATGAAGAAAACTCTGACTCTTTGACGACCAGAACGTCATCATTTCCTGTTTCCTGTGATGCCGCTCATGAGACGCTGGCGTCTGATTGGGCAGCCAGCACAGCCCTGTTTCCTTCAGACCAATCACACAGACCGGTGCAGAGGAAGCCCCGCCCCCTGGTCATTGTAATTAATCTGTATTTATATTATTGAAAGATTTTATTCATTTTATTTTCTCACTTCCAAACCTAAAATGAAACAAACTAAACAAAAATGATGTAAATTAGAAAAATGTTCAAATTTAAACCTGAAAAGAACAGCAGGTCAAAGTTCAGAGAAAAAGGATAGAATGGGTCATGTGACACAGCATCATCATGTTGTTCGAAACCATGGTAACGCATCATGTGACATCCCCGGGCCCATTCGAAGATGTTGTACGTAGCAAACATGGGATGCTCACTCTGCTCCTGTTTCTGAGCTCATCAGACGTCGCTGCGCTCTCCACCAATCAGAGGAGACGGGCAGGGTGATGGCGGCGGCTGGAGGCGGAACGTGGGCGGAGCTTTGAGGCGGCAGAAGACGCAGCGCGTCAGCAGGTCAGAGGTCAGCAGTCTGGACACCGGGAACGGCCTTCCACACTCTTCACACTGCAGACAGAGACAGCGAGAGTGTCGTCATGGCAACCACAGAAGAGCTAGTCCACCATGTTGGTGAGCAGAACCAGAACCGGGTCACCAGAAAACGTCCTCACCTTCAGGATCTGGACCCCTGTTCCCTCTCCGCTTTTGATCTGCATCACCTCAGGGATCTGCTCCACGTTCTGCACGTCCCACAGCCGGACACTGCCGTCCTACAGGTCAAAGGTCAAAGGTTAACACGCAGCAATGCCGAAGGACAGCCTAAAGCAGGGGTGTCCAAAGTGGGTCCTCGAGGGCCGGCATCCTGGATGTTTTAGTTCTCTCCCTGGTTTATCACATCTGAATTAAATAATGGCTCATTAGGAGGTAGAGCATTGACAAGCTGCAAAGGTTCTTACTGCCACCAGGGAGAGAATAAAACTTGCAGGATGCCGGGCCTCCAGGACCCACTTTGGGCCCCCTGGCCTAAAGTATTCACACCCATTCAGCAGAACCAGTGATCAGAAACATGAACCCTAGGAGAGCTGCAGCCAGAGGGGGCGCCACTGAGCGCTGAATTCAAAGACATGCCACACTTTTCAGATTGTTCAAACTCATCTTTCACTTCTCAGCTCTGCCTCCTGCTGGTTAAAACAAAATACTGCAGGCTGACGAAAAGATCAGGCGCTCTGAATACTTTCTAAGAATCCAGTTTGTCTTTAAGAAACAGGAAGCCAACCTTGGAAGAAGAGACAACCAGCTTCCTGTCAGCGCTGAGAGACACGTCCGTCACCCAATCAGAGTGGCCCTGGAAATAAACACACATCAGCTGATCCACAGAAATCAGCAGATATTGGTCTCCTCAGGAAACACGCGGCGGGTTCTCGTCACCCTCAGAACCAGAGTCCGGCGGAGCGAGGACGGATCCCACAGCGCCACGGTCCGGTCGTAGGAGCCAGAAACCAGCAGGTCAGCTGAGGAAACCCAGAGGGGACAGGAAGGACCAGAAACTGTCCATCATCAGAACCAGAACCCAGTTACCAGAACTGGTTTAGTCCGTCATCAACAGACACTTTTTACCGGACGTTCCCGTTATACTCAGTGTTTTCAAAAATGATGGAAGCACAAAAACTGTTTCAGAAGGAACTCCAGATTTCTCTGTTTGGATGCAGTATTTCATCTGAGCAGTCCCTGAACGCCTCACCATCCCCTCATGCCTCACCGTCCCCTAACGCCTCACCGTCCCTGAACGCCTCACCGTC
>NW_015116659.1:14660-16069 GCF_001443285.1 Poecilia latipinna | reverse complement strand
AACGCCTCACCATCCCCTCATGCCTCACCGTCCCCTAACGCCTCACCGTCCCTGAACGCCTCACCGTCAGCAGACAGGACGCAGCAGCTCACACTGCCTTCATGGCTGCGCTGCAGCGCCGCGCCGCCATTAGACCGGAACTGCCCCCCCTGAAGGTCCCACAGCTTCAGCGTCTTATCCCATGATGCCGTGCACAGGAAGTGCCCGTTGCCGTTGAAGCAGCAGCTGGAAATCACGTTGCTATGGTTACTGAGGGAGAGAGCAAACACAGATGATGAGAGATCTGGGGTACTTTCTATCGCCATGGAAACCATTCTGGTTCTGTAAGGTTGTCCCTGTTGTTCCTCTCCACTGTCACCACATGCTTGTTCAGGTTGAGTGAAGGACATAACTTTCTACTGAACCGGACCTGAGAGGTTCTACTGGAGAGAAGGGACAACAGCGCCCCCTAGAGCACAGAGAACTTCGCTGCACCAACCTGCAGATGGACATGGTCGTCCTCTTGGCCTGCAGGTCCCACAGCTTGATGGTCCGGTCTGCGGACACTGACGCCACCCGCTGGTCAGGAGGGTCGAATCGGACCCGTGTGATGGTGGAGCTGTGGTGGTCTGCAGGGGGACAAGAGCGGCGCATGAACGTCTCATAGGGACAGGTGGAGTCCAGTGTGCTGGGACGCCGTCTTACTGCTGATGCGATGCAACGTCTGGCCACCGGAGGCGCCGCAGACGTAGACGGTGTCCTGAGGCTCGGCGGCGCAGACCAGTAGCCGACCGTCAGATGAGCAGCTGCAGGACGTCAGCAGGCCGTCCAACTCCGTCTCCCACTGAACAGACAGACCGGAAACGGTCAGCAGGCCGTCCTCCCAGCAGGGGACGGGAAGAGGACAGGAGGAGGACAGCAGCTACCAGGACACGTCCCGTCTCCAGGTCCCAGGCCACCATCTTCCTGTCCCAGGACACCGTCACCATCCTGACACACACACACCTTAAGGTCTGCGTGTTATTCTGGATTAGTGTAAATGATCAGACTCGAGCTGTAGGAGCCCAACCTGTTGTTGTTTGGGATCAGAGCACACTCAGTGACTGTTCTGCTGTGAACTCCAGCAAACAGCCTCAGAGGCCGGCCGCTGTCCACATCCTGTAGAGGTCAGAGGTCAGCGCAGAGTCACACAGCAGGAACGAATGGAGAGCAGCAGTTTACCCAGAGGATGGCGCTGCCGTCCAACGAGCAGCTCAGGATGCTGCGGTCGCTGCAGCAGAACCGGGCTGCGGTGACGTCAGCGCTGTGAGCATGTAGCACCTTCACTGGAACCTGCAGCACAAAACCAGTTCAGACTGAGAGCTGCAGCACAAAACCAGTTCAGACTGAGAGCTGCAGCACAAAACCAGTTCAGACTGAGAGCTGCAGCA
>NW_015116659.1:4931-11290 GCF_001443285.1 Poecilia latipinna | reverse complement strand
GTGACCGACTTGCAAGTCAGTCACTGCCTCCATGCATTGCATGGCAGGCACCTATTGTTCTACACCCAATAGAATGTCTCTTTATTATTTATTATTTATCTTTATTATTGCGCAGCAAGGCAGTTCATTAACATTAGCACAAACATTAGCATTTCACTGCCCCCCACTAGTGCACTGCCTTGCGCGCATTAGCATTAGCCTTTTACCTAAAATAACCTATTTGTTAAATTTCTTAATTATTTGCCATGTTTAGTATACTGAATGGAGTAAGTCAATGACAGAGAACATGCTAATGATGCCCCACATACTAGTCTTCATGCTAACATTAGCATGTTTTCAAATTTTAGTTTATGCATTAATTTTAACATACTGAATGGTACAAGTACAGCTTAGTCCACATGCTTCTGACTCTTCAGAGGTTATTGACTACACTGAAGCTTTCTTTAGCATTAATGCTAATTTTTAGCATCAGAACGCTGGGTGCAAACCGACGGGCACACTTTGGCAGGCCCCATTTACATTTCTTCAGGAATTTTCTAGTTCCAAATCTACAACACCTAGACTCTTCAAACTTGGACTAAATTATTCTGCTCTAATACTAGAATATTTGTGTTTGTGATTTGTGAAACCTTTTTCTGATTTGTGAAACTTCACTTAACAGACCCCTGCAAAAGATCTGTCCTTCCAACAGCCATCACCATCTACAATAACTCTTTGAAAAATTAATGAGTTACACCAACATTTTATTTCCCACTGGGATTAATAAAGTGGTTTTGAATTAGAATTGAATTTGAAAAAAAAACTGCATGGAACATATAAGAATAGTAACCTGATCTTTAGTGAAGTTTCACAAATCACATAAAGGTTTCACAAATCACAAACATGGTTTTAAATATTCTGCTATTAGAGCAGAATAATCCAGTCCAGGTTTGAAGTGTCTAGGTGTAGTAGTTTTTAAACTAGAGTTGATTATAGATGCGGAAAGTAGTGAAAAATTAAGTGGAATCGCCCTTTAGCTATTGGAAGCTAGAATTGGAAACCAACTTCAGCTTCGTCAAACGCCTCACGGCTGAGGCACCAGAGATCCTTGATGGAGACAGGACGCTTCACTCTAATGGACTTCAGCCAAAGGTGTCTACACTGGGGGGGTTCACTAACTTTTTCCTCAAGTATGAACACACATTTTCTGTTAAATGAATAAAAGGTTAAATCTTTTTTTTTTAACCAGGAATTCAATCCTTTCTTTTGTTCTTTCAGAGTGAATATTTTGTTTTGAGATGACTGGAATTCATTCAGTTCAACTTTAACATAATTTTGTTCACAGATACAGAAAAAGCGGCCCTGAATGTAGCTTTAAGCTAAAGCTAACTCGTACAGGTAGAAGTCACCTGAGACTCTTCGCTCCACTCTGCTCCTTCGTCCTCCTGCGGGCTTCCTCCTCCTCCGGGAGGCTGCTGCACTACCACAGGCTCCAGCTTTAGCGAAGTTATTTCTAATAAAAACCTAAACGAAGATAAAAAACCGTGAAGCTGACGAAGCTTCTTGTTAGCTGTTGCCCTAGCGACGTGTTTGAGATGGTGCGTTCAAGAGCCGTGAGACAAACTGTTCAGACAGCTGTACAAATAGGAAATATAAAAAAATGTTATTTATAATACGTATGTATACATATTTTAAATGTTTACATCTAAAATACATTCTTAAAAATATTCCATATCTGTGTCATAAATTTTTATTTTATACTTTTACATATGTGTTTATATATTTATATTTTTCGCTTTCAGAAGGTTCTTCCAGCCTTCAGCTCTTCCTCCCTCCAGGAAGCTGGAACTCCTCAGCCTGATAGAGAAATCTCTGACCCAATGGGAATGCTTCAACCTGGTCAGGTGACAGGAACTGACAAATCACAGCTGGACTCCTCTGGACCAGAACCCAGAAGAACCAGGTTTGCTCAGTGCACAGCAGGACACTGCAGAGTCCAACTGACCATGAAGGCACCACCACCACTCAGATGATTCAAGTGTTTATTAGACAGCAGAAGAATATATGCTCTGCGGGTCACCAGGTGTTCGGGGTCCGGATGCTCTTCAGCCTGGAACCAGGTCAAAGACAGGTCTGGTTAGAACAAGATGGGCTGGTCCGACAGAACCCTGAAGCTCTCTGTGACCTCTGACCTTCTCAGCAGGTCGTCTGTGGACGGCTGAACGCCTTCGCTGTCCTCAGAGCTGCTGGACTCCTCCTCCCGACTCTTCTTCTGCTGCTTCGCCTTGTGCTTCCTGTGTTTCTTCTTCTGCAGAAACAGAGAGAGAGAAGCTGAGGCGGGGCCCGCAGGAGCCGACGCCCTCTCTTCTTCATCTTCCTCTACCTTCTTCTCCTTCCTGTGTTTCTGCTGCTTCTTCTTCTGCTTCTTCTCTTTACTCCTCCTGCTGCTCCTCTGGTAGGCGGCGATGGCGCCTCCTGTGGCTGAACAGGAGAACAACAGGCAGACGTTTTAAAGGGGCAGTGTTCTGTTTTCCAGCACATAGTTCCGTTTTAGAACAACTATTTTACTGTCAGTTATAAAAATTCTTTATCAAATATTACTTCCTGTTTTAACATCATGAAATTGGGCCTCTGTCTCTTTAAGAAGCTCCTGCTCTTCCTGAAGCTCCGTCTCCAGGAAGACATCCAACATGGCTCCTCTATTAACCCTTTAATGTTTTTACCAGCGTTGCTCTGAGCAGCAACTACTGCAATAAGCTCAGCAGCTGTTTGCTAATTGCTGCTGGCTAGTCTGAAGGAGCTGAGAGGGGGAGGAGCTGTGCCTCGAAGGCGGGGCTAGGTCCACCCAGGCGTTTAGCAGCTGAATGGTTGCCATGGAGATTAAAGGATTTCTCACCGTCAGCTGCTGAAGGAGGCGGCAGCTTGGGTCCAAACTCCTCGTCTTCCTCCCGGCTTGGCATCTGGGAGGAAGAGGAACTGAGAGCCAGAGGCATGCTGGGAAAATCCACAGGGGACGAGAGGACAGGACCTGCAAGGCGGCTGGAGGACGAAGAGGAGGCAATGCCAAACAAATTCACCGGTTCTTCGTCTCCCTTTGCCTCCTCGTCTTCATCGCCGTCTTCCTCTGATGAAGAGGAGGACTTCTCCTCGGAGGAGCTGATGAAGATGGCTCTGAACAGATCCATAGGCGGCCGTTCTTCCTCCTCCTCCTCTTCCTCCTTGGCTGTGTACGGCTCTGCTGGCGGCCCCTGCAGGAGAAACAGAGGTTATGGTCCAGAACCAGGAGCAGAAGCAGAAACAGAAGCAGTCGGACCTGAGGAGGAGACGGGCGGTGATCTGGCGCCGGCCCGGAGGGTTTGGACCCGGCCTGGTTCTGGGTGTGGCCCGTCTCCTTGGAGATGTCCCACCTGGACTTTTTCTCCTCCAGAGGCTTTGGAGGAGCTGCAGAGCCACAGAAGGACAAAGTGTCGGCACCCTGTGAACTTGGACCCGGCCAAGAGCAGATCTGCTTGGCAGCATCATGCTGTGGGAAGACGGACTCAAAAACCTGACACTGGGGTCAAAGGTCAGGACATGGCCTAGTCAAACTCCAGACATGACTGGTGCCACAGCTGAAACCGGTGCTACTGGGTTCTGACCCTGCCACACTACGTCACAGAAAACCATTTGAGGCTTCCTGATGGATCAGTGCTGCATTCGGATCCAGAACCGGCTCTGAGGCGTCAGAGATCCGGTTCCAGACCGGCCGGACCCACCTGCCACCTCCTGGCGCTCCGAGACCGTCAGGAAGTCGAAGACGGAGAACTTGTCCCTTTTGACCTTCGGTAGCCCGACCAGGGCCGACCTGGGGACCAATGAGAGTCAGAGCTCAGCTCCAGTCTGGTTCTGGTCCGGTTCCAGTCTTTCTCTTACCCGGGATACGGGTCGGGGACGTTGAACCTCTTGCACAGCAGCCGGTCCGGATGCCACTCCAGAGTCTCTCTGGTCAGCTTCCCAAACGTCCTGCTAGCCGCCTGCTGGCCGTCGCCCTGGCAACCAGACAGAGCGGTGAGGGGGAAGAGGGCGAGGAAGAGGAGTTGAGGAAGAGCGGCGCCCTACCTGCTGGTCGCGGCCGGCGTCCCTGGCGTCCCCGGCGTCCGGCTGCTGGGCGCGGGTGAAGCGGGACGACAGCGAGGAGGAAGACGGCCGATACAAGATGGAGGCCCTGAGGAACTCCTCGCGCTCGCGGCCGCGCTCCCACTCCGTCATGGCCGGGTCCAGACTCTGCTCCAGGGCGCCTGCGGGACACGGGACCCGGTTCAGGCCGGGTCCGACTCAGAACCACCAGAACCTGCTGGCTGACTCAGGTCAACAGGTTCCCCAGGTAGCTGCGCTCGGTTCTGACATCACTTCCTCCTACCTGTGTCGCCCTGCTGCAGACGGCTCAGGTAGCGCTCATAGCGCGCCTGCTTCCCCGGCGTTTTCTCAAACGGCTTGAAGCTCTGCGAGGAAGAGGAGGAGGAAGAGGAGGAGCCTGTCCAGGCCGCCAGCGCCTCCTGCTGGAGGCCGGAGAGGGGCGGAGCCTGGGACGCGTCCTGGGAGGGCCTCTGGGCGACGGCGGTCCGGAGGCTGAGCAGGCGCTGGCGGTCCTCAGGTCGCAGCAGGTCCATGACAGAACCAGGTCCAGAACCAGAACCTGAACCGGGTCAGAGACGGGACGTTTACAGACCATCACACCCAACACAGGGCAACCGGAGGATGACATCACCATGACGTCACCCTGACCGTGTGACCCAGGGCAGATTGTAGTGAAAAATTTAAAGATGGCTACATGATTATGAGCGAATCGATGCATTAGTTTAATGATTCTCATGTAATGATCAATTCCTGCGAACGTCTCTGGCCTCGGTGGTAAATTGTTGCTTCGCTCCGTGTGTTTGGAGTCTGATCTGTAACCAAGCAGGTTACTGAATGAATGAAACTGTAGCCGAGTTCGGCTCCAGGCTCTGTCTACTGACTGCGTTCAGTCAGCAGAGACTTCGAATAAATACTGATTAGAATATATTCTGTCTCTGGCTCTTTGGGTTTGAAACAGTTTTTGTTAAAGAACATTTTCCACAACAAGATCTAGAGCACATAGATCTCCTGCAGCACTGCATCCTAGATGCTCAGTCAGAATGAAATCTGATGAGCTCCACTGATGCGCCAGCAAACCCAGGAAGTATTCACAGCCAGGAAGTATTCATATCCTGCTGGGGTTTACAGTGTTACTCATTTTAATGAACATTTCTGCATTTCTGTTTTTATTTTATAGTAAAAGTCTGTTAAGCGCATTAAAAATGTTACAGGAATAATCATTATTAAATATAGAGCTAATTAAATGTGGCCCATTGAGTGACAGCAGGACCTGGATCGGGTTCCTGACCCGGCTTTTCCTCACACACTGCAGAAACATTTCAACGCTGCAGCTCGCTCCTTTTTTCAGCACTTCTCAGGCTTTTAGGTTTTAATGTTTTCATTCATCAGAACTTTTATTTGCTCTCAGTTCATCTGATGTGGCCTGTGCTGCCCCCTGCTGGTTTTACAGGAGCGCTGCATGCCTCACCTTGCAGGGCGTCCTCTCCCAGCAGCGCCCCCCTCTGGCCAGAGTCCAGCTGGTGGCGGCCGCCCTGCTGAGCCTCCTCCTTCACCATGTGGCCCCTGGAGCTCCTGAGGGCCTCGGCCAGCGCCGGGCTGACCCCACACAGCCTGGACACGTCCACTGGAGGACGGAAGAAATGGACGGGACGGTAGTCTCTGGGGAGGTTTGGTGGAGGGAAGACCTGCGGAGGGACAGAGGAGTCAGGGGGAGTTTCCTCCACGAAGAGACGGCGGCAGGGTGCAGGCTGACCGTTTTCTGCTCCAGAGGCTTCTGTGCCAGAGTGAACCCGTCCAGGATCTTCCCCAGGTACGCCGCGTCTCTGGTTCTGTCTGCCAACAGAGTGAGAGCAGCAGCCATTTATATCACTGCTCATCATTTATAACGATTATCATTTATGAGTGGCACTTTGTGGACCTGCGGCGAGGACCCAGGCCTTCCTCTACGTGGGCCGTGTTTAACCCCTGCACCACCGCAGCGCCTCCATTTCTGTCTCCTCACCTGTCCTCCTGTCTCTTCACCTGTACTACTGTCTCCTCACCTGTCCTCCTGACTCCTCACCTGTCCTCCTGTCTCCTCACCTGTCCTCCTGTCTCTTCACCTGTCCTACTGTCTCCTCACCTGTCCTACTGTCTCCTCACCTGTCCTCCTCACCTGTCCTCTTGTCTCCTCACCTGTACTACTGTCTCCTCACCTGTACTACTGTCTCCTCACCTGTACTACTGTCTCCTCACCTGTACTACTGTCTCCTCACCTGTCCTCC
>NW_015116659.1:0-825 GCF_001443285.1 Poecilia latipinna | reverse complement strand
CCTGTCCTCCTCACCTGTCCTCCTGTCCCCTCACCTGTCCTCCTCACCTGTCCTCCTGTCTCCTCAACTGTACTCCTGTCCTTCTCACCTGTCCCCTCATCTGTCCTCCAGGTGTACTGTTGTGGAGCCGTCCAGCCGTACAGTCCGTCTCCAGGCTCCTCGTCTCTCAGCACCGTGTCGTATCTGGACATAGAGTCTCTGTGATAGACGTCTTCGTCCTCGTCCTCCAGCGCTCCCACACCGAACGCCTGCAGGTCAAAGGTCAGGTGAACACCGGCCGGGTCTCCACCTGTTAAAGCCTGAGGAGGGTTGAAGCCCACCTGCCCGGCGACCCCTCCCCTTCTAGACCCTACGGGTCGGTCTCCAAACAGCCGGCTCCGGGTTTCGGACTGGGGTTGGAACAGGTGGACGTGGCGGTCCACGTCCCGGCCCGGCAGCGCCAAGCCTGGGTCCAGACCGCGGTACCCCAGGCCCTGCACCCCCAGCCGGGGGCTGAAGTCCACTGGAGACACATCCTTAGGGGCAAAGGTCACGTCCTCTGGAGCAAACTCCTCGTCGTCCTCCTTAGCAGAAACAGATCAGGAAGTGAACAGGCTGAATGAAACAGAGAAGAAGAAGGAGAAAGACACGAATGCCAGAAACACCAGAACCTCCATCTGTTCTGGTCCAAGACTGAAGAACACTTTGATTACCTCTGACTCTTCCGAACCAGCAGGGGGCGGCGCACAGCCGTAGGTTTTACAAACTCCGGCTGTCACTAAGATAAAGAAGAACATTAAGACATGGATGGACGGATGATGGATGATGGATGGATGATGGATGGAT
>NW_015116658.1:27449-31710 GCF_001443285.1 Poecilia latipinna | reverse complement strand
GGGGGATTGGATTACTTTTACCCAGAATGCAGATGGAAAAAAAATGTGAGCGAAACGGTGACTGGTACTGACTAGTATATATTCCATTGAGGGAAACTAAATTTCATATCTGCTCAAGAGCCCCCCTGGTGGTTGAAGAAAAATCCACATATATATGAAAAAATACACTGAATGCTCTCTGGTATTGTTCAGGGGGCCAGACCAAATGAGGAGGCAGGCCAGATCCAGCCCACAGGCCATAGTTTGGGGACCCCTGGTCTACAGGATTATATGGCTGTCAAAAAGAGGTTGGGGCAGATTTTTTTTTTTTTTTATTTTTTTTTTTTTATTTTATTTTATAATAAATTAACAAAGAACTTAATGTATTTTAATGGGCGCCTACACAATTACAGATGCCACTGCTTTGACTTTTAACTTCAAGAACAGTGTGAGAAGCTGGGCAATGAAGGAGGATTTCCCTTATACTGACTTCCTGTTCATTTGAAATTAATTTTAAACTTTATTTGTTTTTAAATGTCTACAGCCTAGCATATCTTTATTTTTAACTGAGCCTTTAATGTTTGTGGGCCTGGCAGACCTTTGAGGTCATCCTGTTTGCTTGTACCTGTGTAAGGGGTGTGAATACTCTTGAGACACACTGTACACCAAAAGTGATAAAAGTACAATTTTAAATTAATATAACTGTTGACTCACTTTCTAGCCTGTCCCTGATCTACTAGTTTTGCATTGGGAAAAAAAATAACTTCCTGGTTGAGAACAAGAGGATTTTATATCAATATTTGCATCTGCGTAGGTTTGATATTTCCAGTTGCTCCAACAACAAGTCAAATAAACCTTTCTCAAACTAGACTAAACACACCTAGACTGCCTTTGAGTTGACAAAGGTTGATTTACCAAAGCTGGATTATAATCTGTCACTTTTGGGCTTACAGTCCTGACACGCAGTAAAGGAAACAAAATTCAGAAAAGGTAAGAGTTTATTTTATAATATCGTTAATAATTCTGAACTAGAACAGTCAGTATGGTTATGGTGAACTGGTTTAGGAGTTAGAGATGACTCCAGGTAAACATTAACTTATAATCCTGGATATTGATGTTCTGTGTACATAACAGATCTTTTATCTTTAAAACAACCTGCGATTTGGTTAATGATGTTATTTAAAACCTCATTTATTTCAGCCTCAAATCTACTGTCGTCTGCATGTAAGTGTGAGGTCAGTGCTGTAGGTCAGTAGTTTGATGGTCTGATGGACTTTTATCTGGTTTTAATAGATAAAAGTCTATTAAAACTTTTGATAGAACTTTTTCATGATACTGGGACTTTAACTTTGTAGTGAATAAAATGTAATATTTTCTAATTTGTTTTATTTGAATTTTTCTAGTACATTTTGTATCTTTACAGATAATTGCATTGATTAAAACTCTTATTAATCTCAAACAATATAAAATCTAGATAGGTGCCCTTCAGGGACAATTTCTTCAGATAAAAGATTTTACATTTTATCTGAAAAAAGCTGTATCATCGTCCGTCTGTCGGTGTGTTCCTTCCCTCTGCCACCATTTTCCACTAAGTTCACTTCCTGTTTAGTCATAACCCTTCATAATCTCCTGTCCACTCAAAGCCCCACTGCTGCCTCCACCCTCACATGTTACTAATGTAAACTTCCCCCAGTCAACCAGGAAACAAGCCAAGAATAAAAACTGTTTTTCATTAAAATGTATTTTTAATTGAATACCAAAATGATATCCTTATTATGTGAAAATGTAGATGTATATTTATTTATCATCTTAACTTCTCCTAGCAGTGGTTCCCAAAGACTTTCTGGGACCCCTATGGATTACAATAAAATCCCCCTTAAAACAGAAAAAAAAGAATCACCTGGGCACACATCGTTCAACCAGACATAAACCTAAACTCATATTTTGTTTTCAAACTCCACTGAAGTTTATTTCACACTTTAGGTTGCAACAAAACAAACTACAAACCATCTTTACAGTGAAACACTTTTGTGTAACTGATTTTCTTTTTCTCAGTTCTATACTGTAGAAGTTTTCTTTGCTGTCAGTGTTATTTCAGACATATTTCTTTTTTATTTGTGATTATATTCAATTATGCTATCATAAATAGCCTACATACAACAAAAGTCTATGAAACATGGGGTTAAAACATGAACAGCTACCTGAGAGGTTTTTTATTTATTTATTTATTTATTTATTTTTTTATTTATTTATTTTTCATTCATTGCGCCCCCCTACAATGGCACTGCACCCTCCCAAGGGGGCGCACCACACACTTTGGGAACCACTGCCCTATAGTATTTCATAATCTGTTTTTATGGCAAAAAAAGGATTCCTCCAGGTTTGAATATTTTAATGAAACATATTCAAATCGCTTCTCTTCAGACATGTGTGTCTGAAACACAACATTTAATACTGATTCAACAAAAAAGATGAATGATGTTCATCCCTTCTATTAACATCACTTGTGAAAAATTATCTAATGTTATTTCTCTGTCCAGTGGAGGAAGAGCTGCAGCTTTTCACTGTTTAAATGTTCTTCATCCAACAGAGACAAACTGCTGGAGGAAAATAATTCATCTGACAGCAAAGATGCAGTGGAGTCTGATTCTGCTCTTCCTGATGGGTAAGTTGATCTGAAACACAACTAGACTCTCTGGTTTCTGTCACATTACAGTCAGTAGGATGTTGAGGAGGCCTGGTGGATTTTTATCACACAAAAATTAGAATGAGAATACTTATTTTGTTTTTTTGTAAAGACAAAGTGTTTTATTGTAGCAGTCGGGATTTAGTACTAAATGTCATGTTTCAGCTCACTGTTGTTTCATGGACTGTCAGCTCTATCAGTTTCACTACATTAATGAGAATAAGACCTGGACTGAAGCTCAGCAGTACTGCAGAGAGAAACACACTGACCTGGTCACAGTGACTAACATGAAGGACATGAAGAGACTCATCAACATCTCAGCTGGAAAAATGAAGGAGGCTTGGATTGGTCTGTATGATGAAACACATGGTAACAGAACTTGGTACTGGTCTCTCCCTGGAGTGGAGTTTGATGAAAGTGAGACAAACTGGAAAACAGGAGAACCAAATGATGGAGTAGGAAGTAAAGTAATATATCAGAACTGTGTGATTGTGGATAATAATCTCAAATGGATAGACACCAGCTGCCGAAATCAACATAATTTCCTTTGCTCTGATGGTGAGAATGTTCATCTTTTTATCAGTTATTTTTATCTATTTTGTACAAACAAGGTAAACATAAATATGTTTGATTACTCCACAGAAACTAATACAAAACATAAATACCAGTTGATTGAAGAGAAAAAGTCCTGGCAGGAAGCTCAGAGTTACTGCAGAGAAAAACACACAGACCTGATCAGTGGAATGAAGCAGCTACAGGATGAAGAAGTGAAGAAATTGATGAACTCTACAAGTGATTCCTCATACATTGGTCTGTTCAGAGACACCTGGAGGTGGTCAGATGGAAGCAGTTTCTCTTTCAGACACTGGGATAAAGATTTTAACAATCCAGAAACCAACAGTGGTCAATGTGCCATGACTATGTTTGATGATGAAGGCAGATGGACGAATGTGAACTGTACTGAAAGAAAACCCTTCATCTGTTATGATGGTGAGTTTTTAGTTCAAATATAAGTTTATTTAAAAATTATTACAGTGAATAGTTTTCTAATTCATGTTTTAAGTTTTAATTCTTGCATGTCACAGATAATGTCATTGCATCAAACAAAAGCCTCAACATTTGATCAGTATCAGAGGCACATAGTACATTCACATTTACTTTAATTAGTTTTTTGGGGAGAAAAGGACCTTTAGTAGTAGTTTTAAACCCTAATATATTGTAATTTTACTTGAGCTATATTATTATAAAATAATATTATTCTCTATAGAGTAACATTTGTTGATATTCATTGAATAAAGGCCAAACATATTTTAAAAACTCTCTGGACCCAGAAACAAACCTGCAGTTCCTGTTCCAACACAAACTCTATTGTTCTCATGTTATTCTCCACCTGCTGAGCCATTTGGAGGTCAAGTTAAAATACAGTGAATCCTGGAAGTACTTTACCTATTTGTAACATATTGTTTATGTATTTCCTACTGTTCAAGTATTAGTTTATATGTCGAGGAAAATTGATTTAGAAATGTGTTGTTTCTAATTTATTTTATACATTTGGATTATTTCAATTATTTTTGTCTTCAAAATATGACAATTTGC
>NW_015116658.1:19870-24493 GCF_001443285.1 Poecilia latipinna | reverse complement strand
ATGTTATTTAAAACCTCATTTATTAGAGAACGATGCAGCCTCAAATCTGCTGTCGTCTGCATGTAAGTGTGAGGTCAGTGCTGTAGGTCAGTAGTTTGATGGTCTGATGGACTTTTATCTGGTTTTAATAGAATTACTACAGAACATTTTCATTATACTGGGACTTTAACTTTGTAGTGAATAAAATGTAATATTTTCTAATTTGTTTTATTTGAATTTTTCTAGTACATCTTGTATCTTTACAGACAATTGTATTAATTAAAGCTCTTATTAATCTCAAACAACATAAAATCTAGATAGGTGCCCTTCAGGGACAATTTCTTCAGATAAAAGTTTTTACATTTTATCTGAAAAAAGCTGTATCATCGTCCGTCTGTCGGTGTGTTCCTTCCCTCTGCCACCATTTTCCACTAAGTTCACTTCCTGTTTAGTCATAACCCTTCATAATCTCCTGTCCACTCAAAGCCCCACTGCTGCCTCCACCCTCACATGTTACTAATGTAAACTTCCCCCAGTCAACCAGGAAACAAGCCAAGAATAAAAACTGTTTTTCATTAAAATGTATTTTTAATTGAATACCAAAATGATATCCTTATTATGTGAAAATGTAGATGTATATTTATTTATCATCTTAACTTCTCCTAGCAGTGGTTCCCAAAGACTTTCTGGGACCCCTATGGATTACAATAAAATCCCCCTCAAAACAGAAAAAAAAGAATCACCTGGGCACACATCGTTCAACCAGACATAAACCTAAACTCATATTTTGTTTTCAAACTCCACTGAAGTTTAATTTACTCTTTAGGTTGCAACAAAACACTTTGAAACACTTTTGTGTAACTGGTTTTCTTTTTCTCAGTTCTATACTGTAGAAGTTTTCTTTGCTGTCAGTGTTATTTCAAATATATTTATTTTTTTATTTGTAACAATATTCAACTTTGCTATCATCAGTACCCTACCTATAACAAAAGCCTCTGTGAAAAATGGGGTTAAAACATGAACAGATCCCTGAGAGGATTTGTATTTATCTATTTTTTTTCCATTCATTGAGGCCCCCTGCAATGACACTGCACCCCCCCAGGGGGCGCACCACATACTTTGAGAACCACTGCCCTATGGTATTTCATAATTTGTTTTTATGGCAAAAATGGGATTCTTCCTGGTTTGAATATTTAAAAGAGAAATATTCGAATAGCTTCTCTTCAGACACGTGTGTCTGAAACACAACATTTATTACTGATTCAACAAAAAAGATGAATGATGTTCATCCTTTCTATTAACATCACTTGTGAAAAATTATCTAATGTTATTTCTCTGTCCAGTGGAGGGAGAGCTGCAGCTTTTCACTGTTTAAATGTTCTTCATCCAACAGAGACAAACTGCTGGAGGAAAATAATTCATCTGACAGCAAAGATGCAGTGGAGTCTGATTCTGCTCTTCCTGATGGGTAAGTTGATCTGAAACACAACTAGACTCTCTGGTTTCTGTCACATTACCCAGAGTTGGACTCTGAGGAGATCTGGATGACTTGTCACACAGAAATTAAAATGAGAACACCTGTTTTGTTTTTGCAAAGACAAAGTGATTTAAGCTAGCAGTCATTATTTAGTACTAAATAAAAAACGTGTCATATTTCAGCTCAGTGTTGTTTCATGGACTGTCAGCTCTATCAGTTTCTCTACATTAATGAGAATAAGACCTGGACTGAAGCTCAGCAGTACTGCAGAGAGAAACACACTGACCTGGTCACAGTGACTAACATGAAGGACATGAAGAGACTCATCAACATCTCAGCTGGAGTGGAGTTTAATGAAAGTGAGACAAACTGGAACGATGGAGAACCAAATGATGGAGGAGGAAGTCAAGTAATATATCAGAACTGTGTGATTGTGGATAAAAATCTCAAATGGATAGACACTGAGTGCCAAAGTTCAAATCATTTCCTCTGCTATAATGGTGAGAATATTAATCTATTTATGAATTATTTTTATATGTTTTTGTCCAAACAAGATGAATATAAATGTGTTTGATTACTTCACAGAAACTAATACAACCCATAAATACCACTTGATTAAAGAGATGAAGACCTGGCAGGAAGCTCAGAGTTACTGCAGAGAGAAACACGCAGACCTGATCAGTGGAACGAAGCAGCTACAGGATGAAGAAGTGAAGAAATTGATTAAGTCTAATGATCCCACATACATTGGTCTGTTCAGAGACACCTGGAGGTGGTCAGATGGAAGCAGTTTCTCTTTCAGACACTGGAATCCAATATTTAACAATCACAATCCCAACAGTGGTCAATGTGCCATGACTAAGTTTGATGGTGAAGGCAGATGGACGAATGTGAACAGTGATAATAAAAAAACCCTTCATCTGTTATGATGGTGAGTTTTTAGTTAAAATATAAGTTTACAGTGAATGGTTTTCTAATTCATGTTGTAAGTTTTAATTCTTGCATGTCACAGATAATGTCATTGCATCAAACAAAAACCTCAACATTTGATCAGTATCAGAGACACATAGTACATTCACATTTACTTTAATTAGTTTTTTGGGTTAAAAGTACCTTCAGTAGTAGTTTTAAACCCTAATATATTGTAATTTTACTTGAGCTATATTATTATAAAATAATATTATTCTCTATAGAGTAACATTTGTTGATATTCATTGAATAAAGGCCAAACATATTTTAAAAACTCTCTGGACCCAGAAACAAACCTGCAGTTCCTGTTCCAACACAAACTCTATTGTTCTCATGTTATTCTCCACCTGCTGAGCCATTTGGACGTCAAGTTAAAATACAGTGAACCCTGGAAGTACTTTACCTATTTATAGCATATTGTGTATATATTTCCTACTGTTGAAGTATTAGTTTATATGTTGAGGAAAATTGATTTAGAAATGTGTTGTTTCTAATCTATTTTATACATTTGGATTATTTTAATTATTTTTGTCTTCAAAATATGACAATTTGCACACACCTTTATATTTTTGCTAGTATCATGACATCATCTTGAAATGATAAATCAGATTTTATGATCAGTTACTCAGTACTAAAGTATCCTTTTTATCAAATCTTTACTCTTGAGTCATTTCTTAGGCAACTTCTTTTCATTTTACTTGACAATAATTCATTTGAAGTAGTGCTGCTCCTACTGGAGGACATTTTTTATTTACTCTACCACGTCTGGTTTAGGACCAAAGACATAACTGTTGTTTTTGTTAAATTAGTTTTTTACCATGACTGTGTAATGTTTGTGTTGATCAATTCTGTGACAGATAAATTGATCCTGATCAAAGAGGCGATGAACTGGGAGGACGCCTTGACCTACTGCAGAGGTCACCACCATGACCTGGTCACCATCACCAACATGGATGAACAGAAACAGATCCAGGAGAAAGTCAAGGAGGCATCGACTGATTATGTCTGGTTGGGTCTGCGGTTCAGCTGCCGTCTCAGTGTGTGGTTCTGGGTCTGTCCACCGACTGGTTATGAGAACAAAACCTCAGCTGGACAGACGAGTGACTGTCACATGTATGGAGCCATGGAAACGGGAGGAAAACATAAGTGGTTCCAAAAAAATGGCACAGAAAAGTTTAATTTCATCTGTTCTACTAAATGAAACGTTTTCTCCCTTTTGCTGAACTTGTTCTGATTCTGTATTTGATTTCAGACATTTCTAAAATAATATTCATATTCTTTAACTGAAGTCAATCTTGCTGCGTTTCTTTTTGATTAAGGAAACATTTTCACTGTGTTTGTTTAAGGATTGGGAAAAATTACTTGTTAGTCAGACACCAGCTGACTAATTTTGAATCTGTAAGTGAATTTGTTTCTCTAAAAATACTGTTAGACTTTTGAATCATATTACAGAGACACTATTTTATTTCTGCTTTATTATTGTGAAAGCTTCTGAATACCTGATGTTTGTTATATAAAAATTTAAATGTAAAACCTGGAATTATGCATCATGTCAAGGCAGATGGAAGAATGAAAACCCTTCATCTGTTCTGATGGTGAGATTTTCTGACAAACACTCATCATGTATCAGAACCACATTTCAAAGATCTATGTTTTATTTATACCTACTTGTGTGCTCTTGATTTAATAAAGTGTTTCATAGTTTATTTTACATTTATGACTGTTATCTCTCAAATATTCTTTACATCTTTATAACAAATAAAGTGTGAAATCAATTCATGACACGTACATATGTGTAGTAAAATAAGGTTTCAGGTGGATCCAGGAGAAAGTCAAGAACAGATCGACTGATCATGTCTGGATGGGTCTGAGCTTCGGTTCCGGTTCTGTAAGGAGAATCCTAATTTTGAAGGACAATTGTGACATTTCTGCAGCCAGGAGACAACAACTGAGAGGAATTGAATTTAATTAAAACAAAACAAAAAAAAAAAAAAAAACTGCAACCCAACCAAAGAAAACATGCAAAGCAAATGAACAAAAAGCAAGACGAGCAAAGCACGGAACAAACTAAATAAACCAAATCATGCAAGCAATTGACAAATTAAACCTACATGCAAAGAAAGAAAAGAAAAAAATACAAATTGTAAATAAACGTACTGAAAAATAGGGGGACTCACCATAAACGGTTGAACCCTGGC
>NW_015116658.1:13145-17735 GCF_001443285.1 Poecilia latipinna | reverse complement strand
TGATCTGTCCTTCATCTCTTGGAGGGGATGATTTTATGGCAGGAAAGAGAACGGATAAGGATTTCAGGAAAAACTTCTAATTCTACTTTGTCAGTTTTCCACCAAGACTAAAAGTGCCTCAGCTGACAACAGATGATTTAGAGAAGAAGGATCATACGTCTCATCACGTTTGACCCACAGACAGTAAAGAAGACAAAAGTCAGAAAAGGTAAGAGTTTATTTGATAAGAATGTTTAAGCTAATAATCATATTCAGTAATTCATATTCATTGGTCTAGGTTCCATCTGTTGATGAAAACAGATGAATTAGACCTAGAAAGAAAGAATGTTAGAGGTTCCTGTTCATTTGAAATTAATTTGAAACTTTGTTTTTAAATGTCTACAGCCTAGCATATCTTTATTTTTAACTGAGCCTTTAATGTTTGTGGGCCTGGCAGACCTTTGAGGTCATCCTGTTTGCTTGTACCTGTGTAAGGGGTGTGAATACTCTTGAGACACACTCTACACCAAAAGTGATAAAAGTACAATTTTAAATTAATATAACTGTTGACTCACTTTCTAGCCTGTTCATGATCTACTAGTTTTGCATTGGGGAAAAAATAACTTCCTGGTTGAGAACAAGAGGATTTTATATCAATATTTGCATCTGCGTAGGTTTGATATTTCCAGTTGCTCCAACAACAAGTCAAATAAACCTTTCTCAAACTAGACTAAACACACCTAGACTGCCTTTGAGTTGACAAAGGTTGATTTACCAAAGCTGGATCATAATCTGTCACTTCTGGGCTTACAGTCCTGACACGCAGTAAAGGAAACAAAATTCAGAAAAGGTAAGAGTTTATTTTATAATATCGTTAATAATTCTGAACAAGAACAGTCAGTATGGTTATGGTGAACTGGTTTAGGAGTTAGAGATGACTCCAGGTAAACATTAACTTATAATCCTGGATATTGATGTTCTGTGTACATAACAGATCTTTTATCTTTAAAACAACCTGCGATTTGGTTAATGATGTTATTTAAAACCTCATTTATTTCAGCCTCAAATCTACTGTCGTCTGCATGTAAGTGTGAGGTCAGTGCTGTAGGTCAGTAGTTTGATGGTCTGATGGACTTTTATCTGATTTTAATAGAATTACTACAGAACATTTTCATGATACTGGGACTTTAACTTTGTAGTGAATAAAATGTAATATTTTCAAATTTGTTTTATTTGAATTTTTATAGTACATATTGTATCTTTACAGACAATTGCATTAATTAAAGCTCTTATTAATCTCAAACAACATAAAATCTAGATAGGTGCCCTTCAGGGACAATTTCTTCAGATTAAAGTTTTTACATTTTATCTGAAAAAAGCTGCATCATCGTCCGTCTGTCGGTGTGTTCCTTCCCTCTGCCACCATTTTCCACTAAGTTCACTTCCTGTTTAGTCATAACCCTTCATAATCTCCTGTCCACTCAAAGCCCCACTGCTGCCTCCACCCTCACATGTTACTAATGTACACTTCCCCCAGTCAATCAGGAAACAAGCCAAGAATAAAACTGTTTTTCATTAAAATGTATTTTTAATTGAATACCAAAATGATATCCTTATTATGTGAAAATGTATATATATATATTTATTTATCATCTTATCTTCACCTAGCAGTGGTTCCCAAAGATTTTCTGGGACCCCTATGGATTACAATAAAATCACACATCGTTCAACCAGACATAAACCTAAACTCATATTTTGTTTTCAAACTCCACTGAAGTTTAATTTACTCTTTAGGTTGCAACAAAACACTTTGAAACACTTTTGTGTAACTGGTTTTCTTTTTCTCAGTTCTATACTGTAGAAGTTTTCTTTGCTGTCAGTGTTATTTCAGACATATTTCTTTTTTATTTGTGATTATATTCAATTATGCTATCATAAATAGCCTACATACAACAAAAGTCTATGAAAAATGGGGTTAAAACATGAACAGCTACCGGAGAGGTTTTTTTTTTTTTTATTTATTTATTTATTTATTTATTTATTTATTTATTTATTTATTTATTTATTTATTTATTTATTTATTTTTTCATTCATTGTGCACCCCTACAATGACACTGCACCCTCCCAAGGGGGCGCACTACACACTTTGGGAACCACTGCCCTAAAATATTTCATATTGTGTTTTCATGGCAAAAATGTTATTCCTCCTGGTTTGAATATTTAAATGACAAATATTCAAATTGCTTCTCTTCAGACACGTGTGTCTGAAACACAACATTTAATACTGATTCAACAAAAAAGATGAATGATGTTCATCCCTTCTATTAACATCACTTGTGAAAAATTATCTAATGTTATTTCTCTGTCCAGTGGAGGAAGAGCTGCAGCTTTTCACTGTTTAAATGTTCTTCATCCAACAGAGACAAACTGCTGGAGGAAAATAATTCATCTGACAGCAAAGATGCAGTGGAGTCTGATTCTGCTCTTCCTGATGGGTAAGTTGATCTGAAACACAACTAGACTCTCTGGTTTCTGTCACATTACCCAGAGTTGGACTCTGAGGAGATCTGGATGACTTGTCACACAGAAATTAAAATGAGAACACCTGTTTTGTTTTTGTAAAGACAAAGTGATTTAAGCTAGCAGTCATTATTAAGTACTAAATAAAAAACATGTTTCATATTTCAGCTCAGTGTTGTTTCATTGACTGTCAGCTCTATCAGTTTCACTACATTAATGAGAATAAGAACTGGACTGAAGCTCAGCAGTACTGCAGAGAGAAACACACTGACCTGGTCACAGTGACTAACATGAAGGACATGAAGAGACTCATCAACATCTCAGCTGGAGATCAGAGGGAAGCTTGGATTGGTCTGAATGATCAAAAACATGGTAACAGAACTTGGCGCTGGTCTCTGCCTGGAGTGGAGTTTAATGAAAGTGAGACAACGTGGGACACAAACGAACCAAATGATGGAGGAAGTCAAGTAATATATCAGAACTGTGTGATTGTGAATAAATATCTCAAATGGACAGACGACCAGTGCCAAACTTTACGTCATTTCCTCTGCTATAATGGTGAGAATATTAATCTATTTATGAATTATTTTTATATGTTTTTTGTCCAAACAAGATAAACATAAATATGTTTGATTACTCCACAGAAACTAATACAACCCATAAATATCACTTGATTAAAGAGGAGAAGTCCTGGCAGGAAGCTCAGAGTTACTGCAGAGAGAATCACACAGACCTGATCAGTGGAACGAAGCAGCTACAGGATGAAGAAGTGAAGAAATTGATGAACTCTACAAGTGATCACACATACATTGGTCTGTTCAGAGACACCTGGAGGTGGTCAGATGGAAGCAGTTTCTCTTTCAGACACTGGAATCCAATATTTAACAATCACAATCCCAACAGTGGTCAATGTGCCATGACTAAGTTTGATGGTGAAGGCAGATGGACGAATGTGAGCTGTGATAATAAAAAACCCTTCATCTGTTATGATGGTGAGTCGTTAGTTCAAATATAAGTTTATTTAAACATTATTACAGTGAATAGTTTTCTAATTCATGTTTTAAGTTTTAATTCTTGCATGTCACAGATAATGTCATTGCATCAAACAAAAGCCTCAACATTTGATCAGTATCAGAGGCACATAGTACATTCACATTTACTTTAATTAGTTTTTTGGGTTAAAAGTACCTTCAGTAGTAGTTTTAAACCCTAATATATTGTAATTTTACTTGAGCTATATTATTATAAAATAATATTATTCTCTATAGAGTAACATTTGTTGATATTCATTGAATAAAGGCCAAACATATTTTAAAAACTCTCTGGACCCAGAAACAAACCTGCAGTTCCTGTTCCAACACAAACTCTATTGTTCTCATGTTATTTTTGACCTGCTGAGCCATTTGGAGGTCAAGTAAAAATACATTTAACACTGGAAGGACTTTACCTATTTATAACATATGTTATAAAAAGGTAAAGTCCTTCCAGCTGTTCCTACTGTTTAGTATGAGTTTATATGTTGAGGAAAATTTATTTAGAAATGTGTTTCTTCTGCCTAAATGTTTTATTTTAAATTTATTTTATACATTTGGATCATTTCAATTATGTTTGTCTTCAAAATATGACAATTTGCACACACCTTTATATTTTTGCTAGTATCATGACGTCATCTTGAAATGATAAATCAGATGTTATGATCAGTTACTCAGTACTAAAGTATCTATTTTATCAAATGTTTATACTTGAGTCATTTCTTAGGCAACTACTTTTCATTTTACTTGACAATAATTCATGTGAAGTAGTGCTGCTCCTACTGGAGGACATTTTTTATTTACTCTACCACGTCTGGTTTAGGACCAAAGACATAACTGTTTTTGTCAAATTTGTTCTTTATTATGATATTGTAATATTTGTGTTGATCAATTCTGTGACAGATAAAGTGATCCTGATCAAAGAAAATAAAACCTGGGAGGACGCCTTGTACTACTGCAGAGATCACCACCATGACCTGGTCACCATCACCAACATGGATGATCAGAGATGGATCCAGGAGAAAGTCAAGGAGGCATCGACTGATTATGTCTGGTTGGG
>NW_015116658.1:7321-11684 GCF_001443285.1 Poecilia latipinna | reverse complement strand
CACACTGACCTGGTCACAGTGACTAACATGAAGGACATGAAGAGACTCATCAACATCTCAGCTGGAGATCAGAGTGAAGCTTGGATTGGTCTGTATGATCAAACACATGGTAACAGAACTTGGCGCTGGTCTCTGCCTGAAGTGGAGTTTAATGAAAGTGAGACAAACTGGAACGATGGAGAACCAAATGATGCACGAAGTCAAGTGATATATGAGAACTGTGTGATTGTGAATACAAATCTCAAATGGATAGACGTCCAGTGCCAAAGTTCACGTCGTTTCCTCTGCTATAATGGTGAGAATATTAATCTATTTATGAATTATTTTTATATGCGTTTTGTCCAAAACAAGATAAATATAAATATGTTTGATTTCTTCACAGAAACTAATACAACCCATAAATATCACTTAATTAAAGAGGAGAAGTCCTGGCAGGAAGCTCAGAGTTACTGCAGAGAAAAACACACAGACCTGATCAGTGGAATGAAGCAGCTACAGGATGAAGAAGTGAAGAAATTGTTGAACTCTAATTATCAACCATACATTGGTCTGTTCAGAGACACCTGGAGGTGGTCAGATGGAAGCAGTTTCTCTTTCAGACACTGGAATCCAATATTTAACAATCACAATCCCAACAGTGGTCAATGTGCCATGACTAAGTTTGATGGTGAAGGAAGATGGACAAATGTGAACTGTGATGATAAAAAACCCTTCATCTGTTATGATGGTGAGTCGTTAGTTCAAACATTATACATTTATTTAAAAATTATAGCAGTGAATATTTTTGTAATTTATGTTTTAAGTTTTAATTCATACATTTCACAGACAATATCATTGCTTCAGACTAAAACCTCAATGTTTTGTCAGTATGAGAGGCGCATAGTACATTCACATTTACATTATAAACTTTTTTGGGGAAAAGTACCTTTAGTAGTAGTTGTAAACCCCAATATATTCTACTTTTACTTGAGCTATATTATTATGAAATAATGTTATTCTCTATAGAGTAACACTTGTAGATATTCATTGAATAAAGGACAAATATATTTGAAGCAAAAACGCTCTGGACCCAGAACCAAACCTGCAATTCCTTGTTCCTCTTAGATACAGAGTTGGGAAACATGCAGAGCAGCAGCTGCTCCCTCTAGTGTCAGTGCAGCTGCCAACTTCCCTCTGCATGCTGGGATACAGAGAGTTTGTTCAGAGAACATGAAGGTTTCTCTTGTCTATTTTCTTCACTTTTTCTGTCATGATTTTTAGTGTTTTCCTCCAACACAAACTCGATTGTTCTCATGTTATTTTTGACCTGCTGAGCCATTTGGAGGTCAAGTGAAAATACATTTAACACTGGAAGGACTTTACCTATTTATAACATGTTGTAATATGTTATAAATAGGTAAAGTCCTTACAGTGTTAACTGTATTTTGTATATTGTACTGTATTTTCACTTGACCTCCAAATGGCTCAGTGTTTCTTACTGTTTAGTATGAGTTTATATGTTGAGGAAAATTTATTTAGAAATGTTTCTTCTGCCTAAATGTTTTATTTTAAATTTATTTTGTACATTTGGATTATTTCAATTATGTTTGTCTTCAAAATATGACAATTTGCACACACCTTTATATTTTTGCTAGTATCATGACGTCATCTTGAAATGATAAATCAGATGTTATGATCAGTTACTCAGTACTAAAGTATCCTTTTCATCAAATCTTTACTCTTGAGTCATTTCTTAGGCAACTACTTTTTATTTTACTTGAAAATAATTCATGTGAAGTAGTGCTGCTCCTACTGGAGGACATTTTTTATTTCCTCTACCACCTCTGGTCTAGGACCAAAGACATAACTGTTCTTGTCAAATTAGTTCTTTATTATAATTTTGTAATATTTGTGTCGATCAATTCTGTGACAGATAAATTGATCCTGATCAAAGAGGCGATGAACTGGGAGGACGCCTTGACCTACTGCAGAGGTCACCACTATAACCTGGTCACCATCACCAACGTGGATGATCAGAAACAGATCCAGGAGAAAGTCAAGGAGGCATCGACTGATTATGTCTGGATGGGTCTGCGTTACGCCTGCACTCTGGATTTGTGGTTCTGGGTCAGTGACGAGATGGTCAGCGATGAGAACTGGGCCAAAGGTGAACCGATGGACGACTGTGACATGTCAGGAGCCATGGAGACGGGAGGAGAACATCAGTGGAAAAAGAAAAATGATACTGAGAAGTTTAATTTCATCTGTTCTAAGAATTAAATCTGAATCTGTCCCCTGTGAGAAACTATTTCCTCTGATTTCATCGTTGCAAATTTAATGAACTGTTGTGCATTATGTGAAAGAATTACCAGGACATTTTAAACACTTATGATTAACTAAGTTACCTTGGAGTGAGTTTGCTTTACTTTTTCAGTTTTCTTTATCAAATGTTGAAGGAACATTCAAACAAACTAGAGCCGCTATGGTCTAGTTTACATTTAGCTCCTAATTTTACTGCAATCTTTTGTTGTTTTTTCTTTTGTCACTGATTAATTTGGAAATAAAATAAATAATTATTGTCTTCTTTTAACATTTTTCACATTTAAAGATCTATTCATTCACTCTCTCTATCAAAAGCCTCTGCTGGGCTTTAAAAGGAGCGTTGATGGTATTAAATTAGAAATGTGGCATTTCCTGCTTCCTGGAATCAAACTGAGACCGTAGTGAACAAAACCTCAATGTTTGGACTAAACAAGGAAATGAGATTCCTTTCAAATCAGACATGCTAGGATACAGAGAGTTTGTTCAGAGAACATGAAGGTTTCTCTTGTCTATTTTCTTCATTTTGTCATGATTTTTAGTGTTTTCCTCCATCACAGTTGCTGGTCTTCCCCCAGTGGGTGTGGCCTGTTCTGATTGGTTTTCTCCACATGAATCAGGAAGTTAAGCCTCTTCATCTCATCACTGGAGAAGCTTCATCAGTTAAACAACAAAATATTGCTCCAGTGTTTATTTCCTAGTCCTGACAGTGAAATATCTCCATACCTTTACACCCTGATGGAGTTTTATGTTATATGTTTTTATTTGCATGTGCAGTCAGAGGGAAGTTGGCAGCTGTACCGACACTAGAGGGAGCAGCTGCTGCTCTGCATGTTCCCTCACTGCTCTGTTTCCTAACCCAGGTCCTGGAGACTCACTGCCCTGCAGGCTTTAGCTGTTTCCACACTTCAGTCCAGCTGATTTCAGCTGATGGCTGATTAACAGTCATTTCCTGAATCAGGTGTATTGAAAGATAAATGGTAAAAGCAACGAGAGAAAGATAGAAATAAAAGGACTTTGGTTTTCTAAAATCTGAAAGAAGACGAGAGAAATGAGAAAGACAACAATTAAATGGATTTAAAGATAAATCAGATTTAGTTGATTTGTTTAGAAACAATTTGAAAAGTAAAATTTATCAGATATTTTGTTATCTTAAATTCACACAGTTATTCAATAGAATTTAATTCTTGAGTGACATTCTGCACAATCCATCCCACTCAGTGGTGATGATGCACCGATTTAGTTGTTTGCCAACAGCCAAAAAACCATAGAAGAAGAAGAGTCACACGTATTAATGCAGGAAAACAGCTAAAACATGCAGGGCAGTGTTGCCTTGCAGACCAGGGTTGGGAAACAAGAACTTAGTCTAACGAGACACTTGTGTAGGACAACATCAGGTCTTTGTTTTCAGGGGTTTTTGCACAGGCAGCTTAAGCAAACAGCTTAGTGTGTCTTCTTTTATTTTTTTTAAATGTTAGTTTAGCCATAGAGAGCAGAATGAATCTGTACAGTTAAGTGAGTTTATTTTCAGGTGCTTAAAGGACCTGTGGATGGAGAGACAGGGTGGGTTATTAGCAGGGTGGGCTGTCCAGGAAGACGTGTGTCTTTTTCATTGACGTGTTTATCACCAGATTCGGAGGGGAAGCCGAGGTTTCCGGTTGAGCTCAGAGTTACTGCAGAGAGAATCACACAGACCTGATCAGTGGAACGAAGCAGCTACAGGATGAAGAAGTGAAGAAGTTGATGGACTCTACAAGTGATTCCTCATACATTGGTCTGTTCAGAGACACCTGGAGGTGGTCAGATGGAAGCAGTTTCTCCTTCAGACACTGGAATAAAAACTTTAACGATCAGATAATCAACAGTGGTCAATGTGCAATGACTAAGTTTGATAGTGAAGGCAGATGGACGAATGTGAACTGTGATAATAAAAAACCCTTCATCTGTTATGATGGTGAGTTTTTAGTTCAAATATAAGTTTATTTAAAAATTATTACAGTGAATAGTTTTCTAATTCATGTTTTAAGTTTTAATTCTTGCATGTCACAGATAATGTCATTGCATC
>NW_015116658.1:0-2000 GCF_001443285.1 Poecilia latipinna | reverse complement strand
AAAGAAAAAAAATACAAATTGTAAATAAAAACTGAATAATAGGGGGACTCACCATAAATGGTTGAACCCTGGCCAAAATAACGAATAAATCAATTGGGTAAATGACGCCCAGCTGAACAGGCATGAAGCAAAAGTAAAGACAAAACAACGGCGTTGGCGTGGCCGTGCTCCCCTTGCGCCACGGACAATTAGTCCAGGTGCGGCAGGAGGAGGGAGGGGGAAAACCACCCAACAGTCCACCGCCAAGTCCCGAACACCTCAGGATCTCGGTTAATAAGAGCTCCACGCCCACGACGCGCGCCTGATCACACGCACTCCCAGAGAGCAAAACGGGAGCACCAGCACAACCTCAATCCTGAAAACCATTACTTGATGTTTGAGGAAAGACAGGATCACACAAGCTCACAACGCCATCTGCACAGCTCAAAACAATTGTATGTGAGAGCGAACCCCACACACCTGGCTTTAAAGGGTACGTTGGTGCCGCCCACCACTCACCTTAAAGGTGAATCCGCACCAACATACCACATAAAGGAAAATATTCAAACTTTGATTGGGATTTTACACTTAAGATCTAATTTACTCTGTGGTCAGGAAAAGCTTCTTTCAGTCATTTGGTCAAAGTTAAAACTATTTTACAAATCAACCCAGACAGGAGAAAACCGTTCATGGTTTCATTTTCTCCAAACTCGACTCTTGTGATGTCCTCAACGTCTGAATCTCCAAACTGAGACAAAATCACCTTCAGCTTGTTCAGAAACACACGATGAATAAAATCACATTAAGCTGATCAGCATTTTGGACTTACTAAAATAGGGACGTTTAAGAGGGATTGTTGTGATTTGTGTGTTTACTTTAGGTTCTCTAAATTAGTGTGTCTTCATGCTGTCCTGTCTTCCCCTGGATTGTTCCCAGGTGTGTCTCGTTCTGTGATTACTCCCTGTGTATTTAAACCCACCTGGGTTCTTTGTTCCTTGTCTACAGAGTATTCGTCTGGTCAGGCTGTCTCGCTGCGTTGTCCTTCGTTATTCCAGTTTGCTACCAGTTGTTGAGCCTTAGCCTTCCTCTCTCACTCTGCTGCCTCATCAACATTATAATCATCATTTCATCATCTCTACCTGGGTCCTCAGCGTCTGCCTCATCATCTCACCAACCGCATTTCATGACGGGGATTAATAATTTTGAAATGCACTGTACACTATAAAGCTAAAAAAATGGAATATTAAATTATAAAAAATGGACTAACTTTCTATCCTTTCCCCTGATCTACTTGTTTTGCATCGAGAAAAAAAACAACTTCCTGGTTGAGAACAGACGGATCTGCTACCATTATTTGCATCAGCGTACATTTTATATTTCCTGTTACCAGCAGGAACAGGAAATGTTCCTGCTGGTAACATTTCCATAAAACACGTTATGGAAATTTGATTGATCAAAGAATGAGAATCTGTTTCAATAGTAAGAGAAAGTTTAATTTTTGTCTTCAAGTTTCGATATTCGAAGGCGAAAGCGTTCGAAGACCCGTCTCACTGAGTGCAGTCAGAAGAGCCCTGAACGCAGCATCATCACATTGTTATAGAGTCACAGCAAAGAAAAGAGCCACCCAAAGTCTGACCTCTGTTGCCAGATGGACCACAGAGACAATCCTGACCTCCACCTCATCATCTGTCCTTCATCTCTTGGAGGGGATGATTTTATGGCAGGAAAGAGAACGGATAAGGATTTCAGGAAAAACTTCTAATTCTGCTTTGTCAGTTATTCCTGGGTTCTGGGTCACACAAGGGTACAAACTACTTTCCACATGTCAGTCCTTCAAGACTATTTCCAGATCAAGCGTTTTTCCCAATATGTCTTCAGGTCTCTTATACTATCACAACTGCGAAAACATCTAAACATTATCTGGAAACTTCTTTAATGGAAAAACACATCTTGCAGAAATACAAAAAAATAAATAAAAAAAATACAGCAGATATAATCAGTAAATAAATGGTAAAAATGCA
>NW_015116657.1:46910-54549 GCF_001443285.1 Poecilia latipinna | reverse complement strand
GGGGCGCTCATGATCCCAGACATGGGTCTGGTGACTCCATGACTGCAGAGTAAGAGACAATGAACTAGGATACAGTAAATAGGTCAAATGCAGTGATAGATGCATTGTTCTCTCCTTTCTTCCGATGTCAACATTTCTTCATTTATACAGTTTTCTAAAGTGGATTTTCAATTGAAGCAGGAAATAATACTAAAGAACACCGGAGCTGAAAGGCTTGCTTCAAGCTAGTATGAGTCAGGGTACCCGCTCTTTTCAAATGAAGTGGTATACAAGACTGGTTTTGAGAATGTCCTGCTAGAAATGGCCTTTTCTGCTTTCCTTGCCTTCTTCTCTTGAGTTGTGACACTGGGTGGACTCAGATGGGATTTTGTGTCTTAAAGAATTTGAAAAAAAGCCTCACTAAACATGAATGGTTGACCACTCATATTCAAAGCCAGATCGCAGTTCTAAAAATGTTTGTGATGTCAAGGATAGAGTTGGCTTTGGATGAATGGATATTTTTGTGCAGAATGACTTCATTTATAAGCAAAGGTAAGACGGCAATAAAATTTGCCGTCACGTTTATTACTGTTTTCACGTAATAAACGTGAAAACAGCCACGAATGAACGTGTTTGTAAAGTTGTGCAACTAAACACCATTATAATTATTAATATTAAAATAAGTGTCACAAATCTGTGCAGCAGCCATCTGAATTGTGGAGCCGCAGGAGGAGCGCTGTGTGCTGCGCCCTGACACCAAACGCAGGGCCGGAACACAGAACCTAGAAGCTGGGGGAGTGGTGAGGGAGGGGGGATTTAAAATCCTTCTTAGAGTTTTCCAGACAATAGTGGAGCACACAAAAACACACACAAATTACTAACGTCTTTTTTGTACTGTTGAAACCATTAAAAAATTTTCCTCTTCAGTTCAACCTTATAAAATAACTTGCAATTAAGTATTAGCAAAGCTCAATGTAATTTTCACAGGTGGCAGAGCGTTGTTGTTAGCAGCTGCTGAAAGTAACTAAAAAAGTTACTTTAATGTAACTTAGTTACTTTCCAAATCAAGTAGTCAGTAATTAACTAAGTTACTTTTTCAAGGAGTAGTCAGTAATCTGATTAAAGTTACTTTTTCAAAGTAACTATGTCATCACTGATGACATGTAAAAGAACAGTCTTTTTGCCCTCCAGTGTTGTGCACATGCGTGAAATTTCTGTATGTAAACAATGTTATGATTCTGCCTGCTCTGTTTCCCTCCTCAGCTCTCACTGCTGCAATCAAGCTCATACCATCCACCTGTTCAACAGTTATATTCAGCCTCAGACAGGCAGACAGTGCCAGGCATTCTGATCCACACTCCATTCCAGTAGGTGGCGGTAATGCACACCTTTAAGTTGCTTGCCAACCGCCATTAAACAAGAAGAAGAAGACAGTGCCAGATTTTTGAAAGCCCTTTGGTGTGAGTAGATATCCAGCGTTACCTCTTTTGCCTGACCACGATCTTGATCACGTTTTTGCGTGTTGGATTTCCCTGCCTTGTCTAGCCCACATCGGACACTCTAGTGGTTTCTGTTTCCTGGACACGACCCTGTTTCGGCCTCTCGACTTCTGCCTTCTGCCTTGTCCTTGGATTTGTCTGCTAAGATTGGCTTCACGTGGGGGTCAGACTCCAGCCTGACCCCCAGATAAGTTTATCTGTCTCTCTGGTTCTGACCTAAGTCAGTGCCTCACCAGCTATGAACCTCACCGTACATCACTGCACTACAGGTTTTTTTAATTAAGTGTCTTTGTTGCAGGTGAAATTATATATTTTCAAATTCCAAGAAAATGCCACAGATCCACAAACTCTCCCCCATGTCCAGCAGTTCCATGCTGCCAAAGCCTCACACATGTCATCCACTTTCACCATCTTATCAACTCTGAGGATCCATCAGGAGCTCTGTGTTCACCTGTGGCAGTTTAATCCACCCAGTAGCTCCAGTAACAGACTCCCTTCAACTGGAAACTCCTATCAGATAAACTTAGCCAACATGTCTACATTGCTTTCTTTGGCCTCTGGGTAATAAATGCTTAGTTATTTTACGTTACTGTTTGTACTGTTAAATAGATAAATTATCATGCACAGAAGCAAAACACTAGAATATCGCCAATTAGAACTTAGAGTAGCTCATTGATATATTAATGCAGTACCCCTGTAACCTAATGTAAAAACATTTTTGCTAGACAATGTGAAACATTGAGAAGTTTTAATTATCAAATGTTATCAAACATGTTTTGAAGCCAAAAAACTTCAGTAATATACAGGACCAAAAAAAGCCTCACTAAACATGAATGGTTGACCACTCATATTCAAAGCCAGATCGCAGTTCTAAAAATGTTTGTGATGTCAAGGATAGAGTTGGCTTTGGATGAATGGATATTTTTGTGCAGAATGACTTCATATATAAGCAAAGGTAAGACGGCAATAAAATTTGCCGTCACGTTTATTACTGTTTAAACGTAATAAAGGAGAATCAGCACATTTAAAGTTAATGATCACCATCACACAAATACAAACATTCTAGCATAAATGTTTGGCTGTTGAACTGGAACTTTCAAGGTCATTATCAAGCTAATTTTCAATTAGCACCTCCACATATCTTTCTGATAAACATTACCAAGACACATGAAAACAAACCTTTATCTTGACTTTTTCTCTACCTCTTTCTTTTCTTTCTCCCTGAAGGATAAGTCCTTTTTTGCTGCACTATTTTGCTAACTTGTCTTCGACGGGTGATTTGGAGGTTTGGATGCGCTTTGCACAGCAGCTCATATTGTATATATTAGCAGCTTGTTATCAGTAGCCTCAACTGCCTCAAGTCATGAAGGCAGTGAAACATTTGTCTGATAGGACAATTCCCATGAGAAATTGAACCATTTCAAATAAACAAGGTTAAACTGTTCATGGTCTAATACTTTTTGTAGGGAGGAAAGAGAACTATTTTCCTGGGAACTGATGAAAACAAAATTTTTTTTTTCATAATCAGCAAAAAGGTTGGTCAAAGTTGTTCTGGTCTGATCAGAAATCATATCTCATGTCACATTGGAGTTGACTGGAGTAAGCAGGGATCAGAACCACAGTCAATGGAAACATGACAAAAAAAAAGGTTTCCAGACAAGTACTTAAAACAAACATGTTAGACTGAGATATTTTGATAGTTTTTAGTTCCAGTTCATCAAAATACCTGATCACCAAGAGAAATAAACTGATGTATGAAGGTTACATGCATGCATGCATGCATGCATACATACATACATACATACATACATACATACATACATGCATACATGCATACATACAAGTATGAACTGAAGAGAGACAAGATGGGAGTGTGTGGGTGCATTATGGTGGTACTAAGTGAAAAGAAAAATGAAATGTGACCACCATTAACATTTTTGTAACCAATTAACACATTTCTTGTTAAGTCATTTTGTTCTTTGATATGTTTTTAAATAACTGTTCAGAGATATCCAACTAAAAAAATCACATAAAAACAATTTAAAATGCCCCAATGACAAGATAAATAGAAACTAATTTTTTCACTTCCCAGTTATGTACTGCTTTGTGCTACTTTGATATAAAACCCGAATAATACAGACAGCTTTACTTTATTTTAGCCCCAGGACTGAAATCATGTCTGAAATATGTTGATCAGGTTTTAATACCCAGCAATATGCAAAAAATAGTTGCAACCCAAGTTAATCTTGAAAGAGATGCAACTGTGCCCGTTGCTGTTTTCCAACATTTTGATCAAAATCAAAAGAACAGTTAATTAGATTTGCATTGTTTGTTTGTGACTGTACAGAATGTCCTTTAACTGTTATTGTTGTGGCCAAAGCACGTTTAGCTGATTTGAAAAGAGATCACAGGCCAGATCAAAGCAAAGCCAGTGATGCAACGTCATTTAGAAAGCCAGTCATAACAGTGTACATCTCCACCCTAATCACTGACGTCTTCCTGCACAACCAATGTATACATCAGCAAAGCTGTGCCAGAGAAACAAAACCGACAAAAACAGCTAACAGATCATTTTATAGATGGAAACACGCTGCCATTGACCCCAGCAGAGATAAACTGACTTGTATATGTCACACATGGACTCATGGTGTTTACATCAGGCTCTGTCCTTAGAGACAGAGACATGAGGAGGGCAGGGCTTTCCTGAACGCACCTATACAAACAAACATACATCTAACTGCACATGTCTTCCATTTTAATCAGCTAATGTTCCCAGGAATGAGCTGGTATTTACATGCATCAACAGTTTGATTTGACCATTGTGTGAGCATAATATTCATGGTTATTCATGTGAATTGTTGAGACCAATACTTACTTTGCAAGAAGTAATCCAACACTATGAACCTATCCAGATTACAACCACAAACATTTTAAATGTAATTCTTCAGGATGTCATGTAACAGATCAACACAAAGTGAAGCATAAATCTGAAGAGGAAATCAAATTATGAATAAGTCTGAAAAATGTGCCATGCATTTGTTCTCAGCCCCTTTATTTGGGTTCCCTTAAATAAGATATAATATAACTAACTGCTTTCAGAAGTCACCTTATTATAAAAACACAGTCCATCTGTTTTATTCAATCTCTGTATAAATACAGTAGCTCTATGAACAGGTTTGTTGTGTAGATGTTTAAAGCAGGTTTGGATTTAAAAACTATGCCAAGCTAATGACTGATGATTCCAAACTGAGCCTGCAGGATTGCTTTGACATAGCGGACTAGGACATGTTTATTAGTAGCTATGTGACTTTCTGTGTGTGATTCCAAAAAACTGTGAAAATATTTCCTGAAAATAAAACCCTGGATGTCAAAATCATTAAAAAATCTGTTGAACAAAAAGAGAAAAGCATTAACGTGAAGGAAACCTCAATGAGATAAATTTGGTTAGAAGGGAAACTAAGCTTAGTATTAGGTCATAAAATGCCCTTAGAGTAATACATACAAGTAATAAGATCCTAGCAGATCCTACAACTGTTCAATAAACAAATCATACGGAAAACTAATGCTATTCTTGCTGACGGCTCTCACCCTTTACATGCCGAGTTCCAGTACCTGCCTTCTTTTCTGGCGTCCGGCTGTGACTTCTTAGTATGAAAAGTAACAGGTGCAAGCACTCCGTTGTTGCTGAGCCACATAAAGACAGTTACAAAGTCGGCCTTCTATCATCTCAAGAATATTTTCAGAATTAGAGGATTAATGTCTCAGCAAGTTCTAGAGAAACTCATTTGTGTGTTTATCTTTAGTCGCATTGATTACTGCAACAGCGTCTTCACAGGTCTGCCTAAAAAAAAAATCAATCCTCCAGCTGCAGCTGATCCAGAAAGCTGCTGATTGTGTTCTCACTAAAACCAGGAAGATAGAGCACATTAACCAAGTTCTAAAGTTCCAACACCAGCTCCATGTAGCTCAGAAAATAGACTAAAATACTGCTGTTAGTTTTAAATCACCACCAAAACACATTAAAGATCTGCTGTTGTTTGGTCAACCTTGCAGATCTCTCAGGTCTTCTGGATCTGTTATGTTCTGCATCCCTAGAACCAAACAATGAGAAGCAACATTCAGCTTTTGTTTTAGTGCGATTCTGGAACAAACTTCCAGAAAACTGCAAAAAACAGCTGAAGCACTGAGTTGCTTTAACTCAAAGTTTCTCAATTATTGTCTGTCATGTCTCCCAAGGGATCATAAATTTTTGTCATGCCCCCTAACCCTTCGCAAATTTAATTATTATTGCAAATCTGATAATATTTCATAATTTATTTGTACAAACCACTGGCTCCACCATTCTACAACCTGATTATCAAATCAGCTAAAATGAACGGTTGCATCTCCTTTTATTATTTCAAATTTCAAAACAATTTCCAAGTTTGGTTTATTAACCAACCTAAGTTTGATTGATTGGTTAATAAACTCAATCCTTCAAAAGATAATCTCTTTTGAGAATATATGTGATTATCAAAAGACAAAATGTGGGATGAGCATTTTTAAAGCAAGACAATAACACTTTTTAAAATCGTAAACATTGGGATTGGTTTCTTCTGCTTGTTTTTCCAAAAGGTTTGTAGTGTTTTGTTTTTTTTGTTTGTTTTTTTTTACAAATTTTGTGCAAAATTTGCAACAATATTATTTATAATTCACATTTTGAATTCACAGTAAGTAGACTTTGTCTGTCCTGGGCTTTTTCTTCAAACTACACTTATGATGGAGTAGGGCCAGACTGTAAATCTATACCCTAATTTGGATGTATAAAGCACATGGCTGCGCATCTTTCCTTTATAAATCCGAAATAGAGCACAGCTGCTGGTCCGCCTGTCGTCACCCATAAATACATATGTAAATTGTAAATTAGTATAAATACCCGGAAATCTGCCACCCTGTGGGGCAATAATCATGGCAATGTCCTTGTTTGTAGCAGTACAAGTATTTTTAATAATTATAATTATATATATTATTCAAAACGTGCTTTCAGGGAACATAAGGTCACCTCACAAAAATAAAAATACATTTTAAAGAAAGAAAAACAATCCAAATTTAAAAAATGTAAAATAAAGAGATTGTGCAAATGTCTGTTTGAACAGTAGTGTGTTCAGCCGGGATTTAGTGGACGTTTATTCTAAATAGTGGAATCATGTGCAGAAGTTGTACATTTACAGAATAAAGATACTTTATGTCCATAAAGCGCATTCACAAAGCGGGCAGCTCCACTGAAGCATGACTGCAGCTGGACCGGTACCGGTACCGCACAGCTCTTTAAGGTTTGCTCAGAGCTCCAGAATGGTCAGTCCAGGCAATCTAAACGATAATAAACCTTTATCAATATTTCCCAACAGATCAATATGACCTCTGATTAGTCGCTCCCTCTGAATCCTTCCATTGGTGATGTTCTCCATCAGAGCCAAACAGCTCCATAATACGCGGCTCACCTTTATGGAACTACTGATATACGTGTGATTACACACACCCTGGTCACCTTAAAAATAATCAAACCTGTTTGGAGTTAATCTGCTGATCCAACCCTGTTTCTTTAGTGAGAATGAAATTACCCCATAGATGCGTTTCATGAGCTTCGGCGCACAGGCCAATTACATCTTTATGTACTTGGAAATAGAGGGACAGAACAATGAGAGGATTTTTTTTTTTTACATAATTTCCTCAGTTTTATGAGACATAAACTGAGGAAATGTATTTTTTACATTCTAGTGAAGTTTTTGCATCCTTTTATTTTTGTTTTCTTTATTTTGTCTGAGGATAAATGCAGTCCAGTTTCATTGTTTACTTTAAACAATAAAATATAAAAATCATGAAAAAACCATCGGGTTTGATGCTTCCTGGTCTAAATAACTGAATGTAGTCAGATTTTATTGTATTTAGGTGAGTTTTGTCTAGGGGTGTAGTGATACAATAATCTCACAATATGATATGATACACGATATTCTGGTCACGGTACGATATATATTACAATATTCGGTGATCGATACGCTTTGATACACCTTTATAAGGATAGATTTTAGAGGGACAGAGTGATTTTGGTGATGTTTTGTGTTCCATAGACTTGGATTTAATCAGTTTTCAGTCAGATTTAATTAACTGAAAACTGATTAAAT
>NW_015116657.1:40994-43044 GCF_001443285.1 Poecilia latipinna | reverse complement strand
AAAATTTTGGATTTCCAAAAAAAAATTAAATTAATGTTTTGTTTTTTTTTTTTTTTTTTTTTTTTTTTTTTTAACGTTTGGAAGCTCATTCCTTGTCACATAATATATAACGGAAAAGCCGGTTTTTGACATTTCTCTGACATTCGGAAAAATATGGTTTACTTATTTTAGCATAACTCCAGTTTTACTTTAGGGTTAGGGTTGAGCTCCCTGGAGGTCCCAGAGCCACGGGGTTTTTTGACCAGGGTAAGGCGGGGTCCCGGTAACGGAACCCCGGGTACAGAACCTTCTTGAGCGGTCCCGGTTCTGTAGAACCCGACCTTGACATAGGGAATCATGGGGTGGTGCTGCCAAATGGCTGCCTTACCAGGGGCACGGGACATAAGGAGACGTCCAGGGGTCCTACCGAATGTCTGGGCCTCTGCCCGGGTTCCGGTGCCCCGATCCCGGGTAAAGAAGCTCCGCAACTCCCCCCCTGGTTCTCCAGGACAGGTGCCAGCCCAGCGGAGGTGCGGGGACCGGCCCCCGGTTCCGTAGAACCGTGCAGGGGTATTTTTGACAACTTGTAGCGGGGATGAGGGTGTCCGAATCCCGGGGAGGGTCCAGCCATTTGCTGGAAGGGTTCAGTCATTTGGTGGAACGGGTCTTGTGCCATTTTAAAGTCCCCAGCCATAATGATACTTCCAGGGGTCCCACCGAATGTCTGAGCCTATGCCCGGGTCCGGGGAGGGCTTCCAGCCATTTGCTGGAACGGTCCAACCGTTTGGTGGAACGGGGACTTGACCTAGGGTTATCAGGGGTGGGGTTAGGGTTGGAAAAAGAGGTTTCACCTGTTTTGCTTTTGCACATAGGTTTGTGGCGCATTTCTGTTCTAAAGAAAAAAATATAAAAATTCAGATATTTCAAAAATGAGATATTAACGTACAGTAGTTGATAGTTAAACAAAAGTTTTACAATTATTGAAAGCAAAAAAATTTAACAAATCTGAATTAATATTAGTTGATATAAATTTAAAACAGTTTAAAACCTGTAAGAAAATTGTTTGGAAGTTATTTTTCTGTACATCAGCAATCAACCAGTAAGCCTATTCTGGGATTGATTGGTAATGACTCCATCCTCCACTAGTGGCTTTCACACTTTTTTCCCCATATCATTAAACTGCTGCATGCGAGAAGTACATAAAATCCTTTCATTGTTCTGTCTCTCTATTCTCATGGGTGTAACAGGACTTTGCCACCAACAGAAAACAACAAACCTTGATATTGTCATCTTAAGCTGACAATTGTGTTCAGAGAGACGGGTCTTAAAACGCTTTTGCCTTCGAATAAGGAAATGTAAAGGCAAAGATTGATCTTTCTCTTGTTATTGAAACAGATTCTCATTCATTGATAAACAATTCTATGACATCAGTTACAGAGACATTGAAAATATTCACACCCTTACTTGATAATCAAGTCCAGTCTGATTGAGCTTGAGCTACTCTATGTTAGGGAGGCAGCGATTGCAGTTTTCAGGCCAATCACAGATTTTTAAAATGGCTGACCTGCCAATACCAATTCATTTTATCCCTAAATATAGTGACAAAGTCGCAAAATTAGCAACAGTCTGCATACAAGGTGTCTGTTATTTACTGCATACATGTTGATGTGACCTGGTACAGGGGTCTGTCCTCTGTAATGGCAGAGAATAAGGGGATAGTGGCTAATTTTTAGACCATTGCAGAGGTAGATAAAATCAGTGGATACAATTTTTTTTTCTATTATTTTTTATTTGTAGCCTTTATTTTACCAATATAAAATCCCATTGAGATTAAAAACCTGTTTTTGAAGGGAGTTCTGGCTAATAGGCAACAATAACTATAAGACAAAAAGTTGCCGTTACAAGAAAATTACAAGCTATGAAAATTATGTACATCATTGAATTTACCTCAGTAATTTTGAAGTTACATTGAAAAACACAAAATTCAGTCAATTTCACATGTAGGTATTGACTGGAACTTCCAAAATTCAGGAAATTAGGATTAATTTATGAGTGCACCTCTGCACTATTT
>NW_015116657.1:35444-36748 GCF_001443285.1 Poecilia latipinna | reverse complement strand
CACAAAATTCAGTCAATTTCACATGTAGGTATTGACTGGAACTTCCAAAATTCAGGAAATTAGGATTAATTTATGAGTGCACCTCTGCACTATTTAGCAGTAATTTTTAAGCTACGGCTTCTGATAAGTTAATATAAGAAACAGCTGTTGAAAACAATGCATCCTTTTTTATCCACTTTGCAATTATGTGTCTACTTTGTGTTATTCTCAATTCTCAATACAATTCCAATAAAATTTATTGAACATTGTGTCTATAATGTGACAACATGCTGGGTGGTTGAAGGACTATGAATACACCCTGTGTGTAACAAACAAATGTAGCAGTCATTAAGCTAACTTAAACTGCTCATGCACATATAGAAGTAATTGATAGTAGCTGACATTAAAAGTGGTAACTCATGTGATGACTAGCATTTAAAGGTGGCTGGAAAAAAGCAATAACGCTGGATACGGCTCACAGAGGTTCGTAGCAGTACGAGTTCCTTTTAAAGTCAAGATTTGTTGGATTTCAAAGGCTGTGGCTGAATTAAACTGCAAACAAAAGCATCAAATTAACTCAACTTGCCAGTTTGTAGACTAATTTAGACCAATGGCTTGTGGCACGGATGACTTCAGTGTCTATTTTAAACCTTTATGAAGCCATAAAACACATGGATACAGTTGCTATGTCAACATGCAAGAGGGCCATGTGCATGCTTCTTGCTTGACGAGGCCTTCTAAGCTGACTGTGGGTATGAGATGCAGGGTTTCCCACAGAAAACTTGCTAAGTCCAGATGGCCGCCATGTTTTTTTGTATTAAAAAAACGCTGCGTTCACAGGAAATGTAAAAATATTACTGGGTAAGTGGACTTCTTATAAATAATATTAGTGACTGTCTGCTAGTGTTGTGATCCTTAACAGAGTTTGCAGAAAAGTAAACGAGGTCACCAACATCACATACAAAAAAATAATGTCAGAAGACTCAATAAATGCATGAAGAAATGATTTACAATCACAGAACTGGAAAGTGTCGTATGAAGAAAAAAATATTGATAAAACTGTGGAGATATTTCTAAAGATATTCAAAGCACTTTATGATAAAAACTGTCCAACTATGCTTCTTAAATACAGTCTAAGACACAAAGATAAGCCATGGATTACTAAAGGATTATAAAATGCATGTAAGAAAAAGAATAATCTATATAAACAATTTAAAACGCTTGAAGCAGAGAAAGAGTTGACATTATTGAAAATGTTTTCTTTATGACAACTTGACATTAACCAAGAATCATCACCATCCATCCATCCATCCATCCATCCATCC
>NW_015116657.1:28673-29376 GCF_001443285.1 Poecilia latipinna | reverse complement strand
GAGGCAATCAGGATTTTATTTGCAGATGATACTAGTATCTTATGTATGGAGAAAACGTCCAACTCTCAGAGGTGCTCAATACAGAAATGAAAACACTACAACATTGGTTTAAAAACAATAAAGTATCACTTAATTTAGATAAAACTAAATTCATGATATTTGGAAACTGGAAACTGTAATAAACAAGAAAATTATGCAATCAAAATAATTATTGACAGTGTTGATTTACAATGAGTCCATGAAATCAAACTTCTGGGTGTCATAATAGATGATAAATTTAGCTGGAAACCACAAATCTGCCAAGTAAAATTAAAACTACCCAAAAGTGTTGTTGTTCTGAGGGGAACAAGATTTGTCCTGGACTACAAATCTTTGTTTATTTTGTATAACACACTCATTGTACCATGTTTGACATATTGTGTGGAGGTTTGGGGCAATACATACAAAACAAATTTACAAATTTGTTATGTCATACAAAAAATATTAATCCAAATACTACATAAAGTGGAATATTGGGAACATGCAAATATATTTTTTAAATCAACTATACTGAGAATCTGGGACCTTGTAACATTTAAAACTAGACTTCATGTTTAAAACCATCAACTTCCACACAATATACAAAAAATCTTTTGCGACAGAAAGGGGTATTATAAATTAAGAGAAGGATATAAAAAAAAATATATATATATATATATATATA
>NW_015116657.1:20184-24580 GCF_001443285.1 Poecilia latipinna | reverse complement strand
GGAGCTTTAGACAGAGTGAAAATAACATTATATTATATAAATATGTCATTGACACTTAACATTGTAGATTACCAATTAAGGCATCCAAAACTGAATACATTATTCAGCAAACCAAACATTTTGACATTATCAGGGTTTCTATTAACAAGAACCCTAAATACAAATCATGTTAGTTTCTAGTTTATACATCATTCTATCCACTCACTGTTTATCTGTCTTCCTGCAGAATCTTCAATGTAAGAAAGGGAGAAAATGTGTCCAAAACCTGTAACCTTAATTAGTGATAAATAAGACTGAGTTTAAACTTTAAATTCTTAGTGTCCAAAATGTGAAAACATGGAACTAGAACCAGTCAGATTGGAAGGAATACGGCTTTATTTGTTCTCAGCTATAACTTGGACATCAGGTGAATCATAATTAAACGTATTGAGAAGTTAAAAACAGATTGTTAATGCATTTCAACTCTGTAAGACCAGACACTTTTTTTAATCAGAAATGTTTGATCAGCTTATTGAGCTCATGTGATTCCTGCTCCAGAAAGGTGAAGGTCTCTGAACATCCTGAAGGTAAACACAGACCAGCATTCAGGAAGACGGACACTGATGAGACGTCCTACAACTCAGAGGAGCAGGAAGAACCACGATGGTCTGCAGCGGCAGTTTACCAACATCTGAAAACACATTGAATTATATTATGAATGTGCGGCACCCACACGCAATTCTGACACTTGGCTACACCTGGCTAACATTAGCGCATATATATTTGGCACTGTATTACAAGTTTTATAGTAGCTTAATACAAAAGTCATCGTTAGCTCACCCTACAACATCTGAGCCACCTGCTTTCCGCCCACTGCAAGGTGAAGATCAGCTGTCCTCCTTGACACAATTGCAGCATTCCTCCCACCATGCATTTTCTTGAAGTCTCAGAAAAATCACAATTAGGGTATAAAACAATAGCTCAGCCCTCTCTTCTTCTTTTGTATCAGAAAAACAATAACTTCTGTTAGGTCGCGTGCCGTCTGGAGGCGGGGCGCTACACCCCCAACTGTCAGGAGACATCACCCTGCTGCAGAGCGGAGCCACCAGTGGAAACACGTTCACTCCAAAGTAGAGACGAGCTGAACCGGGCTGCTGCAGTAGAGCAGGTGGAAAAGGGTCAGTACTCTCTGCTAGGCTACAGTTCCTTCCTCACACTGGAGCCTGCTGTCAATGTTTAGGCTAGTTAGCATGTCCACCAAAGACTAAAGATAACATTTTCTCATAACGGTAAGTTGTCTCCCTGTAATTAGCACATTAAGCAGTACATACACAAGAGTGATTGACGACACTAAGACCCTCCTCCTGGCTCTGATCTCTTGTCTGTGTATTTCAGCAGATGGCAGTAGGACTACAGGGAGGGGGCAAAGGAGTTCCATTTTTTCACAGATTATCTGTACCATCATATACTGACACAACATGGTTAAAATTTTCAGGAATATATAAAAAAAAGACGTTTTTTGTTGTTTTAAATTACCTATTGCAGCTTCAAAGGCTTAGTTACATGTCTTGTACATTTCAGTTTCAAATGAAGAACTTTATGTTTATTAGATGGTAAATAAATATTTACAAGTCAACATCATACAAAAATTAACTTGTAAAACTTTCATGTGATGTTGAGAATTTGGGTGCACTTGTATGCTGGTGCACCAGTGCCACCAGTGCAAGACTAGCCTTGAGCCTTGTGGACTGATAAGAAAACAAAGGTACCAGTCAAAAAGTACAAAAATGTTTCAAACACTTCACAACAGTGCTAATGAAACCGATGGATATCTGAAGATGTATGTTTAAATCCAGATGTTAACTTCCCTGGAATGTAGTAGCCCAAATAAAAGAAACCACTCTGCAATTTTCCTAAAGGGAGTTTACGGTAGGCCCTATTTAAGCTCCTAATGGCTGTAATGGCTTTCATTGAAAGCAAGTTTACATCCATTTACACAATCTATTCATCAACTGTGGTCCAAGTCAAACCAGAGATATTTACCCAGCAAGTGAGACAAGAACTATTCATAACTTGCTCATTTGTACTCGCTGGGTTTATGCTGGATTTGGAGAGAAAAACACAACTGTCACTGAACTTCCATACACATTGTTCCCACTCTGTCAAGAATGACTGAAGAAAATTCTTTCCAGCCCAGCAACTAAACTGACAAAAATAACAAACATGAGCAACAAGAGCAGCCAGGTGACAGAAGTCCAGCCATATTGTAGTCTATTCAGGACACAAACCACCAGGACTGTTTTACATTAGATTGCAATAAAGATAAGACGACAGCATGGAGTGAATCCAATACACTAAAGGTTTAGGTTCCCCATGTTCTTCGCTTTTACAGTCACTGTTAAGGAGAAAGATATCAACCGCTGTAAGTTTTGTGTGGCTGTCCATGTGCAGACATAGAAGTCAACATGAAAATGTAGTTTGCAATGCAAAGTGTTTGGACACCGTTTGCCAGTCTCCTATCTCTACCATAACAGCCAGTTATGGTAGAGATAACTGGCTGTTATCTACAGTGTCTTGAAAAAATATTCTTACTTGATTTTTTTTTTTTCACTTTTTTGTTTAATAAATACTTTGACAAATTATAATCTAAAAAAGTGTGGAATGCATTTGCATTAAGCTCCAGCTGAGTCAATATTTTAGAACAACCTTTTGGTGCATTTAGACCTGCTCGATATATCTCCAACAGTTGTACACATCTTGACACTGACATTTTTGCCAGTTCGTCGTTGCAAAATAGTTCAAGCTCAGACAAACTAAATAGAGAGCGTCTATGAATAGCCATTTTTATGTTTTCCCACACATTATCTGATACATTTAGGTCTGGACTTTGAACCATTCTAAAACATTGATATACACCAGGTCTTTTGTATTCAGTTCTATTAATTCAAAAATCCCTTATTTATTCCAAAGGTAAAGTAAAATATCTGAATTCATATCATCCAATTATCTTCAAACAGTTGTTGTGGATGGTGATGCCAGACAGAAAAGATCTCTGGTAGCAGTCTGTCTTACAATGTAGTTAAAGAAGCCTCAGACTAAAGACTGTTACTGTATTACAGTTCCATGCTAACAGCTCAATATCCAGGCAGCAGAAATGGCATTCCATAGTAACATGTCCTGAATGACCCCATCAGTTTTTAGCAGCTCTGCTAATTCACCTCCTTTGCTGTTGCTGCTAATCTTTAATTTTCTTTCAGTCCTGCTAATTAGCTGCTCTTGGTTATGAAAACATCTTGTTGCCATGGTTGCGAATCATAATTGTCCAAAAGTAAAGAAGAGCAAAAATCTTTCAAAGTGCACAGCTTCCAGCACCAGAAAAAACAAACAGGCAAAATATATATATTTAACAAAATTCCACACACACACACACACACACACACACACACACACACAAAAAAAAACGATCTACCATTACAGAGTTGCCACTATGAGCACTAGAAAATTTAATTCTGTCATCAGCTTTGACCAACTTTCCTGTCCCTGTTGAAGGAAAGCATGTCCAAAGCATGATGCCGCCACCTTTGCATTTAGGCCGAGAAGTTTTAATTCCACTGAGCTCAAATTTGGTGATATATTATATATATAAAATATTATAATATTATAAATGAGTTTAAGCTCACAGATTTCTTTGATGTGGTTAAATAAGATGTTATACATGTTTAAAGTAATGTTTCATGCAAAGTTGTATATTGTTTTTTAACCATTGAATTTAGAATGCTTATTTCGTGGTGTTTTTCTGGATTTTTATTGTAGGATCCATTTAATAAGCTCACTACTGTTGTTTCTTTCTGGTATAAAGTCTTTATTTTGTCGTTCTCAATTTGGGGAACTTTAAAAAAAAATTAAGAAAGCCGTTTGAATTACGCTGAATTCCAAATTATTATGCAAGTGATATTTTCCCAGATTTTCCTAAATGGTCAATGCAAATGATGGTAAGTATAACTTTCAAGCCATGATATATTTATATATTACAGTTATAAATCAAATTTTTCTGAACAAACCTCCCAGTGAGAACAGTATTTTTTTTTTCAAAAATAAAAAAATGAAAATGCACTGTTCCAAATTATTAGGCACAGCAGATTTTCTAAACATTTTATGGATTATTAAGAACTGCAAACAGTCTTTCTTTGAATGTGCAGCAGTAAGTGATCATATGTACTAAAATCAAAAGCTATTTCAAAGTAAAACATCTTAACAGATCGAGTTACATGTTAACATAGGTAGGCCTGTCACGATAACACATTTTGCTGAGCGATTGTCTAAAAAAATTATTGCGATAAACGATAATATTGTTTCAAGTCCTTTTACCACTGATTTAATGGAAATGACTAATAATGCATGTGATTTCCTGCCGTAG
>NW_015116657.1:14628-16376 GCF_001443285.1 Poecilia latipinna | reverse complement strand
AGCTTTTAGAGGGGAAATTACGGAGAGGAATCCCAAACAGCTGACACAGCGCGACCCAAAGTCCAGCGGACATCGGAGATGATGTGGAAACAACATTAATATTTATTCAACATTTCGTTCAAAGAATATAGAAATGACAAGGAGAGGAGTTGGAGCAATTTAGCTCCAACTCCAGTGAATTGTTCCAGTGATAAACCCGGTAAGTTTTCAGCTGCTCTTCGTTAACGTGACATAAATAGGTTATAATGAGGTCGATAGGTTTAATTTATTGTGCGATTAATTGATTTATCGTTTATCACAACAGGCCTAAACATAGGACCCCTTCTTTGATATCACCTGCACAATTATTGCATCCATTGAACTTGTGAGTTTGTGGATAGTTTCTGCTTTAATTTCTTTGCAGGATGTCAGAATACCTTCCCAGAGCTATTGTTTTGATATGAACTGCATCTTGATATGAACCCTTAGATCTTCTGCTTGAGGAAACTCCAAAGGTTCTCAATAGGGTTGAGGTCAGAGGAGAATGGTGACCACATCATGAGTTTCTCCCCTTTTATGGCCATAAAAGGGGCACACAGGAATTCCTTACAGCATTCCTGTGTCATGCTGCAAGGAATGACACAGTGGTATTCCTTGCAGCATGCATTGTCATTGTCATGATGTGGGGGGATGATGGTGGTGAAAGAGAACGCTGACGACCCAGGTAGAGATGAAAAAATGATGATTTAATGACGACGATGAGCTCTAGAGACAAAGTACAGGCGGCACAGTTGAACGGAAGGCTAAGGTTCATGCTGGTAGCAACTGACTATAAACAGACTGAAATGTGAGCAAAGCCGACTTGAGACTTACCAGTACGACTGACATGCGACATAGACTAACGACAGCTACGACAGACTGGTACAACACACGGTGCAAACAACGAGGATCTGACAAAGGACAGAGACAACAGCTGGGATTAAATACACAGGGAAGGTACTCAGGGAACTAGACACAGCTGGGAACAATCAACAGTGAAGACACAGAGACTCACAGGGGAACAGAACTAAATGAACACAGAACAACCTCAAAATAAATACACAGAAAAAAACAGATCATCACAGTCTTGCATGAAGATGATTTTGCTACTGAAGGTACGGCTCTTCTTTTTGAACCATGAAAGAAAGTGATCTGTCAGAAAGTCCATATACTTTGCTGAGGTTATTTTTATACCTTCGGGGTCTCTGAAGGGGCCGACCAGCTCTCTATCCATGACGCCGGCCCACAGCATGACTCCACCACCTCCTTCCTGACATCACAGCCGTGTTGGGACGTGGTAGCCATCCACTACCAATCCACTACTGCGTCCATCTGGACCAACCAGGATTGCACAACAGTCATCAGTGAACAAGTCTGTTTGAAAATTAATCTTCATGTACCGCTGGGCCCAATGGGACAGTTTCTGCCTGTGAGCCTGGATAGGGGTGGCTGAACAGTAGGTTCATGCACCGCAAGCCTCTGGAGGATCCGACACCTTGAGGTTCCAGAGGCACCAGCAGATTCAAATAACTGTTTCCTGCTTTGTAAGGACATTTTAACAGCTGCTCTCTTAATGCAATGAATTTGTCTAACAGAAACCTTCCTCATTGTGCCTTTATCTGCACAAATCCATCTTTGTTCTGAATCAGCCACAAATCTCTTTAGTTTTCATTAAATCTCTAATGTTTTCATACTTTGTCATATGGCACTACACTATCTGATGATTTTCA
>NW_015116657.1:8296-9471 GCF_001443285.1 Poecilia latipinna | reverse complement strand
GAGAGAATCCGGTTAAAGGATTTTCAAAATAAAAGATCCTCCAGACTTTAATAATACATAAAACGGAAATATTTAATTACTTCTTGCGCGGCCCAGTACCAATTGGCCGTGGACCGGGGGTTTGGGACCACTGTTTTAACAGCTGCTCTCTTAATCTGGTAAATTTGTCCATCAGAAACTTTCCTCATTGTGCCTTTATCTACACAATCCCCTTTCTTTTGAATCAGCTACAAATCTCTTCACAGTAAGATATCGCTTCAGTTTTCGTTAAATATCTCATGTTTTCATAACTTGTCATATGGCACTACACTATCTGATGATTTTCATCAGCAGAGAGATCGTTTCCCTTTCCAATATTGCTTGAAACCCGAGGCTGATTAATAATGTGGAACATCCTTCTTAATCAATCAATCAAATTTTATTTAAATAGCACATTTCAGCAGCAAGGCATTTCAAAGTGCTTCACACAATTAAAATAAAAACAGCATGTGACATTGAAAAAAAACAGTGAGAAAGAGAAAGACATTCTGAAAAAGATTTAAAAAAAGATAAAAACATTAAAACCCGCACCCCATTTAGGACTTCAGTTAAATATCGTTTAACTGTTGTTTAACTGGGGCTCTAACCCTCTGGGACTTTAGTCAAAAACACCATTTGACAAGGACTCCAACCTCTAGGTTTTTAGTTGAAACGCCGTTTGACAAGGACTCTAACCTGTCGGAATTTAGTCAAAACGCCGTTTGACAAGGACTCTAACCTCTCGGAAATTAGTCAAATCGCAGTTTGAAAATGACTCTAACCTCTCGGAAATTAGTCAAAATGCCGTTTGAAAAGGACTTTAACCTCTCGGAATTTCGTCAAAACGTCGTTTGACAAGGACTCTAACCTCTCGGAATTTAGTCAAAACGCCGTTTGACAAGGACTCTAACCTCTCGGATTTTAGTCAAAATGCCGTTTGACAAGGACGCTAACCTCTCGGAAATTAGTCAAAACGCCGTTTGAAAAGGACTTCAACCTATAGGTTTTAGTTGAAACGCCGTCAACTGGGACTCTAAACCCCGTAGGACTTTAGTTAAACGCCCTTTAAATGGGACATTTTCCGGGGGGCTTTACATCATTAAAATGTAGACAGTGAGAAAGAGAAATAAAAAGAAATTAATAAATACATAAAAACT
>NW_015116657.1:0-2861 GCF_001443285.1 Poecilia latipinna | reverse complement strand
CACACAATACCATCTATAAATTTAATAGCACAACAACAAATTTAATTGTTATGACACTTAAATCCAATTTGCATAATAATTTGGAACACTGTGTAATTGCTTTGATAACATATTTCACAAGTGCCTTCTTTTATTTTATTTATGCCAAATCGAACAAAAATGAATGCTGCTGCACCTGAGGACAGTCAGGACATAAAACCCCCCTCCATTTTTTATAGTTGAATGTGTTTACCTCATTCTTCTACACTTGGTCACATACATACACACACATATATATATATATATATACACAAACATTACAAGCTCAATGCATCATTCCTCCAAGGATCACAACTGATTGTGGTCAGTGATTGCAGTAAAATTCTTCAATAGGTCAGACTGGCTCAATGGTCAAATCCAGTTTAAAATCTACTGAACCTCTGACTGCAGAGTTTGTGTCACATTAAAACTGCTCTTAATTTGGTGTTGGTGCTTTAGTCACTCCAGGACATCTAAACTGTGACATTTCTGGGGTCTGTTTGTGGGTTTTGGTAGCAGTTGTGTGTTTCTTGCACTGCATAAGGTTTTCGTGGTATCAAGCTTTTTAGCACAGAATGCACAGAGCCTGGTATGGGTAAGTAACAGAAGTGAGCCGGTGGCAAAATAGAATGTTCTCCAGCCAACAGGTGACAAATCTGCACTTACCCATGGCTCAGACAAAAAACCTAGGTAGTTATCTAGTTAGCAAGGCTATATTAGGAGCTTGTTACTGGTAACCTCAACCACCACAAGTCACAGAATGCATCGAAGATGTCTACTTGTGACTCAGATTTTTGCCAGAAATGTCCCGCTCAAGATAAAACAAAACAAACAACAACAAAAAAACAGCTTAAGGTTAAATAGTCCTGCCACCGTAAAATTTAAGACCTGCTTTTAAATTAACTTAAAAACTTAATTTAAGCTTTTAAATTAACTTAAGACATGTTAAGGCCTTAATTTTAAATAGATTGTGTCAAGTTTTTAAGGATGTGCAAATACCCTGCATTGAAATACAATAAAAATTGCGTTCGTCATGAGACGAAATGCAAGATTCAAGGAGTACTTGTACAAGGCACAATGTCTGCTTCAGCATCAAATGAAGGGATCCAATTGTAAAAACAGAACCATCAATTAATTTAGGTGGTTTATTTTCTAGGTTTTAAAGAAAGAATGACCTGTTAGGTTCTTCTGCTCTGAGTCAAATGGTTTCTCTTTGACTATCACACGCAGCACATGCAGGCCAAAGAAACATCTCCTCCCAGAAAAATCACTATCTGATAAAGAATGTTTGGAGAATCTTCCCTAAGGACTGGGGAGTTCTGCATAACAAAATTAAACAACAGGAAACACGCTACCTGTTCATTGATGGGCTGCTGTGACTTCACCCTTTAACCAGAAATTAAAATTCATTCCTTTGCAGAGTCTCTAAATTATTATTATTTTTTTTTTTTTGATGTAGCGAAATGTGAATATCTTTGCCAGCTGCTTTCCATTTTTGTCTGTGTGCACCATAATTATTCTGAGCCCTGCGTAATTTGGTAAACACTTCTTCCACAAAAACACACACATAATAGCACTGGAGCTGTTAAGACTTTGGGTTTGGCCTCCAACACCTTTCACCGCTAACGCCGCCTCTCCATAGTGAGTTGGCAGCTGATTCTACTCTGCTGTGCATCCCAGAGACACTGAATCAGGGGAATGCATGGGAGGTGGTTAGGCTATGAACTTTTTGTACAACAGACAAAACAAGAGTTTTATAGTGATGGCTGAAGCTCTTCTGCACAACACATGCCATTATCACTGACCTTTATTTGACCATTTTCTATTGTGACCCAGAGCTGCGTGTGGATTTCTCTTTACTGATATTTTTGGCATTGAAAACAAAGATTTATTTGGTCTCATGGAACTCAGCCTGGATAAAAGTTTTACATTTCAGTAAAATTGTGGAAACCTTAAACTCTGTACAATATATGCTGTACCACAAACAAGTTTCTAGTCCTGGGTTTGACTAACAGAATGTGTGAGTTACTAGCAGTTTTCTTGTGAAGTCTCACATTGTAAGCTGCACAAATATAACAAGTCATGTGCAATCTAGTCAGACCTATGATGGAAATGTACCTTGTTATGGGTCTGAGTAATGCCAAATAACATTAGAAGGAAAGCCAGGAAAGTTTTTGTAACCATTTAAAACATGGACATAACCGCCTTCATATGGACTATTCTGGAATCCAACATTGTGTTATTTTTATTGTTTCTTTTTTTGTGTGAACAGTGGACCCCTGCCTATTCATGGAATCAGCTACACCAGTATTTTTCAAACTTTTTTCAGTTCAAGGACCACTTAACCATTTTAACAAACAGTCATGGACCACCTAACTTGAAATTGCCCCACAAATAACATAACATCTTAATATATAGAAGCTGAAATGAAAATACTAGTCTCTTGTCATGAATAATTCTACTCAAGGCATTTTGAGTGACTGTGGTCTCTAAATGCCACAGTCACTCAATACCTGTGAATCACAGGTATTCACAGGTGACCTGTGATTCACAATGTATTTTTATTTTCTTTTTAAAAAAGGTATTTAATTAAATTACAGATTCTACATTTACTTCATAAAAGATTGACTACCATAGGTATGATTTAAAAATAAACATCTGTTGGTTTTCCCCAGAAAACTTGCTAAGCCCAATGGTCAAACTCCACCAGGTCCCCTTGTTTTTTTGTATTAAATGTTATGTTCACAGGGAATGTAAACATATTACTGAATAATTATGTTCCTAGAAGACACTACGGTGTCTTCTAGTAACCAGTGGTGGAGAAAGTACTCAAAAAATGTACT
>NW_015116656.1:30985-31752 GCF_001443285.1 Poecilia latipinna | reverse complement strand
ACAGCTTTTTTGCCCCTCGGTCTTGGGGGGTTGTCAACATGAATGTTGAAATCACCGACAATTATCAAACAATCATAATCATACATACATATGAGAGATAGAAGCTCATTCAAGTCCGTAAAGAAATTTTCCTCATATGTTGGGGTTTTGTATAAAGTTAGTATTAAAGTTCGTTTGTGGCCTTTTACCTCCATTCCAAGATACTCAAAAGACATAAAATTACCCAAAGAGATTTTACTACAGTTTATGGTATTCTTAAATATTGAAGCCACGCCTCCTCCTTTTTTGTGTTTTCTATTCTCACTTAAAAAATTGTATGTAGGAGGCGCTGATTCAATTAGTATGGTTGCTTCATTATTGTCATTCAGCCATGTTTCTGTCAGAAATAAAACATCAATATTATGCTCGGTGATGAAATCATTAATTAATAGAGTTGTAGCACAGAGAGATCTGGTATTTAAAAGAGTCAGTTTAAATGACTTGGAGGCTGAAAGTTCTTCAGTCTCAGGTTCCTGTAGGCAGGGGATCAGTTTGAGGTTTGAATTAAGACCGCTGCTTTTTGTATTTCTGTTTTTTGTAACTTTTCTTCTAGTGATCCGGACAGGTAATGTCCTGCTATGAAATGGATTAATTAAAGGGGAGTCTCCCTGCCATGTTACTATGTTACCTAGCAAGTACTTTGCAAATAAATCAGTGATTCTTGAGAATAGGGACAAAACAGGTCGTATGGATAAAGCACAAAATTTGAATAAAATATACACAAAATA
>NW_015116656.1:20179-26996 GCF_001443285.1 Poecilia latipinna | reverse complement strand
AGAGTTTCTGAGACTCTTTCAGTGAAATTATTGAGAAATCTCACTTAAATGTGCAGTTAATTCATTTTAATGTATTTTACATAAATTGCATTATGTTAGGTAAATTGTATTATTATCAACTATTTGTTATACTGTTTTATATGTTCTTAGTTTATGTACTCTTATTTGGTTTAGTCATATCTTTTAAGGAATGTTTCTGTATTGTTAATCATTCTGGCTTGCTTTCTCAGAAGGCCTCTCTGAAGAAGAGCAGTGACAGCAGCTCTTCACAGAACGGCCTGCTTTGACCTCTTAGATAGCTATAAAACCATCGCCGTGAAGATTCACAACTTGTCCTGTTTGATCCTGGGTCAGGAACTAGATAAGTTAGTGTGAGTTAGATTGTGTTGTTAGTTAGCGATAATCTTGGCGCTGTGACTGTGTGATGAAGTGTCTTTCCCCCTCCCTTTAGAGTCACAGCGCTCTCTGTGATCAGGGGTCCTAAGACAATAAAAAGAGAGGGGCAGGCAAATGTGCTTCAGAGCAGTAGGAGATTGTAACTGAAAGCACATCTCTGTCTGTTCTCCTCGCGAGTACTGAGAATCTAACTCTCTCTTGTCTTTCCTGTGTTATTTGCTGTGTTTAATAGGTGTCAACTCTGACACATTACTTCACATGTACCAAGTTTTTCTTTTTAGTCACCAGTTTGTCACCACCTTCAGCAATGACAACCCCGTCATGTACTGTCAACTCCATCAGATGAACCTTTTGTTGTTTTTTGTTTTAAATAATTTAGTTTGTTTGTTTCTTGAGAAGCATTTGTCTGTAAAATTAGTAAAATATCACTAATAGGGTATTTTAAAAATTATCTTATTTTTATTTTTGTCAGATGGTGACAACAAAGTTCTGGGTCAGGTCGATTAAAAATGTAATTATTTAAAAAAATGTTGCAACTGGGAGCCTGGACCTTAGCATTTTTACATTTCCAAAGCATTATTTGTCATATTTGCATAAGGTTGAGAAATAATAATAATAAAAAAATTGGGGAAAATTTAAACCCATTTTGTCCCTATTCTCAAGAATCACTGAATACATAGGCAGGTTGTGCATAAAACACTGTGGCCGCCACAGATTTTCAGTTTAAAAAGTGCCATTTAATATATTAATGTAAACGGTTAGATGACTAATGACTATATGTATTTTTGTAGGAATGAAAAAACGTGATCATGCAGAAAGGAGAGAGAAATGTACAAGAGAAGTTTGAAAACATTTCTGGATCACCACCAAGTAATGCAGGTAAGAGTTTTGGAACACTCATGATTAAAATGAAATCATAAATATTTTAGTTTTTATATTTCTACGAGATTCAGTTTTTAAGGCCACTATAAACAACGCTGTCAGTTAACATTACTCATGTTCTGTTTTTCAGTGACTCCTCCACTCACACTTGTGTTAATTGGGAACAAAAAATCCATTGAGATTGGATCAAAAAATATCTTACTGGACCATGACCAGGAGATACACGAGAAAGAGTTTTCATCAAGACTCTATGACCTATTGGGTCGTCAAATCTCTGTAATTAACCTGCTTGGGCTTCCAAGTATTGACACGATTCCAGAGATTCCAGAGTTTCCAGAAGATTGTATCTTTATCTTGCTGGTATCAAATGACCAGCAAAAAAACCAGTATTCTTCTGGATTGCAGTGGTTAGAAAAAACACTGGGAAAGGATCACAGCTCTTATGTGATGACAGTTGTAACTCATGACTCAGAAGAAATTTGTGAAAATGAACTTCAGAAACTGAAGGCAACAAGTGTTTTTTCTGAAAAAAGATACCATACATGTACAAGAAGTATGACGGATGGAAACGAAATAATAGCTCTTTTGGAAAAAATAGATGACATGGTCTCTGAAAATAGTCGGGTGACTGAAGGAAAACAAGTCAATCCAGAGGAAACATTAAAGACAGGTAAGATTCTTTAGAGCAACCCAAAATTAACAAATGGTTATCCGGAGTTAGAAGTCTGCCTTAAGCCTTACTATGAAATTTAAATATCTTGCACCAGAAGTCCATAAGTTTAGGGCAGGAGCTAAAGAGATGACCCAAAGTCCTATCATCTGAATTACATTTGTCAGATGTTGGTGAGACATAGGGAAAAAGCTTAAGTTTGGTTTTAGAAAAGTGCAGTCGATGGATAACTTTGTATTGAATAAGTTGCAATCTACAATTAATGAAACAGGTTTTAATTCTCGACAGACTTGTATCCCACAGCTCATCTGAAATCTCACCCAGTGTATCAGACGTCCAGGCCTCTTTTAAATGATTAGAAGGTGTAGTTGAAGTGAAAAGATTAATAAAATGAGAAATTAGCTTTTTAGAGGTAGGGGGCTTTTATATGAGCTCATAGAAGCAATGCTGCACCAGTATGGTTTCAAAGTGGGGAAAGTGCTTAGCTATCTCAATATAATGAGATAACTAGCTCATTGCTGAAATAATGAGTCATTATAATGACATGTTATAATGAGATACATTATAATTTAATCAAAGTAGTGGAAACTGGCTTCCATAGATATCTTTGGTTTGCCCCCTCTATGTTTATCCCTTTCTCATGTAAAAAAAAAGTCAATTAATATTTTATTTCCACCATAATTATGTTTTGCTTGCTTGATTATATTTTCTCTGTTATAGAAAGATAAAATAGTAAATAGGAGCATTTTCATGTACTATTACTATGAAAACTATAAACTTTTTTTTCTGACATTTTGTAGTTGAAGAGATGGTGACTGATGAGGAATTTGAGGTAAATAATAATTTCCTTTGCTAATTATTACAGTGAATTCAGTGGTGTCAAAGAGTATTTCACTCCACCGATTTACACCACTGATTTCCTATTGTTTTGCATGTTTGTCAAACTTCTGTGTTTCAAAACATTTTGTTTTGTTATTAAAGGAGAAAGAACATCCAAACTTGCAGCGAGTGCCTCTAAAACTTAGCAGCAACAACTGCAGTCAGGCATTTCTGATAGCTAGCAATGAGTCTTTTACAACTATGGAAGAATTTAGTTCCACTCATCTTTACAGCATTATTGTAATTCAGTGACATTGTAGGGTTTTCCAGCAGCCTTTTTAAGGTCATGCCACAGCAACTAAATGCGAGTCAGTTCAGAACTTTGATTAGGCCAAACGAGGTGAACTTGCTGGTCCAATGTTTTGGATCATGGTCTTGATGCAGAACCCAAGTTGGTTTCAGCTTCAGCTGACCAAAACATTCTCCTTCAGAATGTTTTGGTCAGCAGCACAATTCATGGTTTAATTTATCACAGCATGTCTTCCAGATCCTGAAGCAGCAAAACAGCCCAGACCATTCCTGAATTTCTTTGGATCTTTGCTTGATGTCTAGTTTTTGAGGATCTTTTGGTGTATTTCACTTTGTCAGGCAGGTCCTATTAAGTTAACAGAGAACAGGTGTGGCATTAATCAGGCTGGTGTAAGGCTAGAAACAGTGAACTCAGGTGTGATAAACTAGTTAAGTTATGTTTTAACAGGGGAGGCCAATCACTTTTTCACACATGGACAAGAGGGTTTGGATTTTTTTTTCTCTCATAATAATCAACATCTTTGTTTAAAAACTGTATTTTATGTTTACTTGTGTTGCGTTTGCCTAATATTTAAATTGGTTTGATCTTCTGAAACACTGAATGAAATCTGGACCAATACAGACACCTTTTCACATCACTGTTTTTTTGTCAGTCATAGATATTACATTCTAGATTTATGGATTTTACCAATGAGTTGAAATCTGATGCGTGATCTTTGCCATTTTTTGTTCAACATTTTACTGTTGCTTAAAATACAGACAGCTGGTCTCTTTAGTTACTACTTCAGTTAATTACTTTTGCTTTTTTTTTTACAAAAAGTGGAGATGCAACTTAATATGTTAAACATAACCTAGAATGTTAAGAGTGATTAATTGCAATCGGTGGTCTTTAAACTCCTTTTCACAGGGTGAGCATTTCTGCACCACTGCTAAATGTTGACACTAACCAAAATAGCTCAGAAAAAGATACAGAAAAAAAAAATCTAAATGGTATAAGCAAGCGCCAATATATTTTCAATGCTTTAACAGGATGCTCCTGAGTACATCAAAGATGACAACTGTACACACAGACAGACAGAAGTCTCTCCTGAACAATGTCAACCAACAGACAAAGGTAATACAACTTTACAACTGAACCAATCAAACAGTAACCATATTAGACATGAACAGTATTAGTGAGTAAACAAAGCAAATAAGTTAGCAAGTAAGTATTTCTTAACCCATTACAGTCATGATCAGGGCTGGACTTAGGAGGCTTTGCGCCCCTGGCCCCTTGAGCCAACGTGCAGGCCCTATACCGATCCCACAAATAACCTTATCTACCTACCAGGTCACAAAAATCCGCCACTGTCCATAAGAAAGAAAAACTTAATGTTTTTTATTCATCCTCTCTGTACTGTATTTATTTATCCTTCATTTCTATCTTTATCTGTCTCCATCCCTCTTTCAGTTTTTGTCAATTGAATCTTTCTCTGTAATTATCAGGTTTATTTCCTTACTAAGTTCTGCTAGTTAGGGTGAGTATTTCTTCTCTGACAGCCAAATGTGATGAAAACATTTATTTGGTGATGACTGGCTTTTATTCAGCTACGTGTCAGGGAAGGGCATACACTCTAAAAAGAAAGTAGTTGATCCAACTTAATTGAAATGCTTCAATTGGTAACAAGCAATTCAGTGAAGTTTATCCAACTTAACTTAAGTTTAACCAATTCAATATATTCTAATCATCCAACTCTTATTTATTTTTTAAACAAATTTATTAAGTATGTTTAAGATGGCAGATCAGTCAGTCTTACTCAAATAATTTAGTTTACGTCAAATAAAGAAGTAAATTAATAAAGGATCTAATTTTTCCAAAGGGCTTTTTTTTTTAGCTGAGGCAGCCTTTATTTGAGCATAGTTATTCAGGAAAGTGGTTAATGACAGAGAGGAAGACCTGCAGCTAAGGTCATCAGGTTGGACATCAAACTTGCGAAGGCTGCGTCCAGGACTAAGTCCTCCTTATGTGGATTGTGCTCTACCCCTGCGCCAACACAGACAGGATCCTGGTTGATACAGAATTTGTCCCTGGTAAGCTTGAGACATGGTGTCAGATGTGGGATACAAATTATGGTATTGAACTTAATTCTTTCAAATAAAGTCAAAGTAAAAAAATCATTTAAGGAAAAGATTTGTAACTTTTAAGTTAGTGTATTTAGATGACACTGTAAAAAGAGTATTAGTCTGCAAACTAAGAAGTTTGCAGCCCAAAATATTTAGTTTGGAACTATTTAAGTTTGAGTTGACTTTCTGTAGAATCAAGTCAAAGAGATTTTAAATGTTTATTAGAACAACATAAATGATTTGAGTAAATGTGACTTAAATTTGTCATGTTAAACCCCCTTATGAATTAAGTTATAAAATATTAGCAAATTGAGATGGAAGGACTTAGTGAATTGAGTTGGATGATCATAATAAATTGGGTTGGTCAGACGTAGGATATGAAATTGGCATTGAACTCAATTGTTTCAAGTAAAATCAAAGTGAAAAGTTCCTTTAGGTTAAAGATTTATAAGTTTTGAGTTAATTGAACACAAAAATGTAAGTTGTCATAGCAAAAGCAAAAGAATTAAGTTAAATTATTGTATATAAGTCCATAAGATGAATTGTAGCCCAAATTCAATTTTAGAGTGTAACACACTTGAGCTATTTTGTACACTTGACCCTAGTTCCAGCTAGGAGCAGCAGATCAGACAAAGCTCCAGGTTATAGCAGGACTGTAGAACTGCTGTAGCAAGGCTAACATTTTGAGAAGCGGAGAGGGACGATGGTTCTATTCTATGTACAATATGAGGTTTGGAAACCTCATATTGTACATTTTTGGATATTTTCTTCATCGCCTCCTTAATTCCCTCCAAGTTGAAAAACGGACACAAGGCATTCCTGATATTTACTGGCATTTAATTGGACACAGGTGTCTGTAACGATGCCGTGAGAACTGTACAAAAAACATAAAATAATAAATTTTTATACAGAAAGGCATTCTCATAGAGAATAGTCAAATAATATTAAACAGCAAAACATTTACAATACTGTAATGTAAAAAAAATATCTTAAGTACTGACTTAAAAAAAATATTGACATTCTGTGTAACCTTTGTACATACGTGGCTAACAGAAACTTGACAAATCCTCCACAGATAAGCATTCTATTTCCACACAAACACGTAAATTATAAATTGCATACCTCATCGGCTGCTTTAGCTTGAAGGGGTTAAGAAACTCTCCAATCTACCGAGTGCAGCATGTAACTGAAAATATTGATCAAAACCAAACAAAAAATCAAACATTGGTTCCACTCTGAAAACATTTGCACAACCTTTAAATACACATTTGAAAACAACAATATGGCTATTACAATCAGCTTTTCATGAACATAAAATATTTTATGTTACTTTAACTTATTTTTTCTAACTTAAAACCATTAACTTAACTTAAACTGCATAACTACCATTTATGGCAGCCACACCTAGGCCTGTCACAATGAAGAATAAATTAATTAATTCCATGATAAGTTAAAAGAAACTCAATAATTTTCATTTGCTTAATTTATCACTTTTCATTCTCTTTTTACCAAAAACTGAATGATAAAAATCGTCAGTCTGGTGCTTCAGTCTCAACTAGTATTTTTTTGAAAGATAACTTTGTTTACAGAGACTTCATAATTCATTTCAGTTGTTGTTTCTGTTGTTGTCTTTATTTA
>NW_015116656.1:14321-16976 GCF_001443285.1 Poecilia latipinna | reverse complement strand
TGTGTCATAATGAGAGGTACCAGGACTCGAAGGCAAGCAACAACTACGGACACCCAAACTCAGTTTACAGATTTATTGAACAGGAAGGTGTAATGGGGAAAACAATGGAGAGGTGAAGATCAGCGGCAGCAGGGAGGAACCGGGCCAGAGGAGGAACTGAGAAATGGGTGAGCAGTTAGACAGAGGAATAATGACAGGAATGATGATGTAACCTGATGAGGGCTTACGGATTGGGGGTTCAGGTGAGCAGAGGAGGGTACAGCAGTTGGGGCAGCGAGGGGTCTCCAGGTGGGGGAGTTCCAGCAGGTAACTGAGGGTGGACAGGCAGCAGCAGGGTGGTGGTGGTGGAGGAATCCAGGGGCTCGGCCAAGCCGAACAGCGAGGGCCAAGTAGTCCAGGTGATCTGATTCTCAGAGAGAGGTCAGGGCTGGTTCTAGGAGGAAGAAAGATGGGAGAGGCGTCAGGAACAAGTTAGACACTTGAGACAGCACTGAGAGCTAGAGTGTACCACTGTAGAAGCGGAACCATCTGGCATCTTCTTCTGGGAAGCCTCTCCTATTTAAGGCCATTGTTGATTGGAGATGACGAGCACCAGCTGGATCCCGTCAGCCTGCCACCCTGAAAATGTAGAGAAAACACTCCCCTGCAGAACCCAACAGTACCCCCCCCTCAACGGACGCCTCCTGGCGGCCGACCTGAAGAAGACGCAGCAGAACGTTCAAAAGAGGCTATAAGGGATCGGTCCAGTATAAAGGACCGTGGAACCCAGGACCGCTCCTCTGGGCCATATCCCTCCCAGTCCACCAGGTATTGCCTACCCCGCCCACGAGGACGCACATCCACAATGCGACGGACGGAGTAGGCCGGGTGACCATCAATGACCCGGGCGGGTGGAGGGGGCTTGGAAGGAGGGCACAAAGGACTTGAGATGTAGGGCTTGATCTGAGACACATGAAACACTGGATGGACACGGAGATGAGAAGGCAACTTAAGACGGACTGCAGATGGGCTAATTACGGTTTCAACAATGAAGGGACCCAAAAACCTGGGAGATAACTTGCGGGAACATGATTTTAGTGGAAAGTTTTTAGACGATAACCAAACTCTTTGGCCAGGTGAAAAAACGGGGGCAGGAACTCTCTTCCTATCTGCGAAACGCTTATTTTGGGCTGACGTTCTTTGAAGTGCAGCCTTAGTCTGGTTCCAAATACGCTGACAGTTCTGTATGTGATGCCTGACTGACGGAAGGACCGTGTCTGGGAAGGACTCGGGTAGAAGGGATGGCTGAAACCCTTGTGAGGCCTCAAATGGAGATAAACCAGTTGCGGAAGAGATGTGCGCGTTATGGGCGTACTCCACCCATGGTAAGTGGACACTCCATGAGGTGGGATTGGAGGCACACAAACAGCGCAGAGTGTTCTCTAGTTCTTGGTTTAGACGCTCGCACTGCCCATTGGTTTGTGGATGGAACCCTGAAGACAAGCAAGGCCGAGCACCGAGCGCGGAACAGAAGTCCCGCCAGACCTGAGAGGTAAACTGAGGCCCCCTATCAGAGACAATCTCCGTGGGGATGCCGTGAAGGCGAAAAACATGACGGAAAAGAAGTTTGGCGGTCTCAGCGGCCGATGGGAGTTTGGTGAGGGCCACCAGATGACAAGCCTTAGAAAAACGATCTATAATAGTGAGGATGACACTCTTCTGTTTGGATGTGGGGAGACCAGTGACAAAATCTAGAGAAATGTGGGACCAGGGACGGCTAGGAATGGACAGTGGTTGTAAGAGACCAGAAGGTGGGCGGTGTGAGGTCTTGTTTCTAGCACAAGTGGAACAGGCAGACACATATTCAATGACATCTTTATTAAGTGAAGGCCACCAGAAGTATCGACGAAGAAGGGCAATAGTACGGCTTATACCAGGATGGCCAGAGAAACCTGATGAGTGTGCCCACTGGATGGCACGAGCTCGGATGGAGGTCGGGACATACTGGCGGTTAGGGGGACCCTTACCTGGGTCTGGATCAGTGGTTAGGGCCTCCTGGATGGCTCTTTCCAAGTCCCAGGAGAGTGACCCAATGGTGCAGGTGGCTGGGAGGATGGCTCCAGAGGCCTCAGAAGGGTCATCTGGGGAGTGGAGTCTGGAGAGGGCATCTGGCTTAGTGTTCTTAGAACCCGGGCGGTAGGTGATGTTGAAGTTGAAGCGGGAGAAGAAGAGGGACCAACGATACTGCCGTGGGTTCAGGCGTTTAGCAGACTGCAGATACGACAGATTCTTATGGTCCGTCCAGATGATGACCGGGAGCTCTGTACCCTCAAGCCAGTGTCTCCACTCCTCAAGAGCCAGCTTTATGGCCAGAAGCTCTCTGTCACCAATGTCATACCTGCTCTCTGTGGTGGTGAACTTCTTCGAGAAAAAGGCACACGGGTGGAGCTTGCCATCTCTGGAGGAACGCTGGGATAGGATGGCCCCCACACCCGTTTCAGATGCATCAACCTCAACTGTGAATTGAGCAGAAGGGTCAGGGTGAATAAGGATTGGAGCCTCCACAAACCTTTTCTTTAGCTCATCAAAAGCCAGATTGGCCTCCGGGGTCCATCTGAAAGGCTGTTTGGTGGAAGTCAGAGTAGTGAGAGGAGTTGCGATAACACTGAAGTTCCG
>NW_015116656.1:7478-8999 GCF_001443285.1 Poecilia latipinna | reverse complement strand
GTGGGGGTTGTGTTTGAGGAGCCAGGGAAACCCAAGAACCAAAGGGGCACCCTTAGTGGGAAACACAAAGCATTGAATGAGCTCTTGGTGATTGCCAGACACGAAGAGGGACACTGGGTCAGTTTGGTGGGTAATATTGGCCATAGGACTCCCATCCAAGGCAGCCACCTGGAGAGGGGAAGGCAATGCATGGACAGGAATCTGATATTGTGCCACTAGATCAGGGTGTATGAGATTTTGCTCAGAACCTGAGTCAACTAAGGCTTGGAATGGGTAGGAATCATGCTGGATAGTGAGAACAGCAGGGAGACTTAACCGGAGGTAATCATTCTCTTTAGATCTGCCCGCCAGGACCCCCAGACCTACTGGCGGGCCAGGGCTTTTGGGCGAACTGGACAGGAGGAGATGAAATGTTGAGGGGAGCCGCAGTAAAGACAACAACCTGAGGATAAACGGCGCTGCCGTTCCTCTGAACTTAGCCGGGCTCGGCCTAACTGCATGGGTTCTGGAGGGTTCTGGATTGGAGGACTGGGCGAGTCAGGACTGGGAGAACCCCTCCTAATAGGAGGCAGAGGTGGTCGGGGATTTGAGGGTCGGGCTCTATCTCTAATTCTGTTATCAATCTTGATGGCCAGGTTAATTAGCTCATCAAGAGAGTCAGGTTCATCTCGGCACGCCAGCTCATCTTTCAATTTGTCATTAAGAGCATGTTGGAAGGCTCCTTTAAGAGCTGGTTCATTCCAACCTGATTCAGCCCCAAGAGTGCGAAAATCAATGGCAAAATCGGCCACTGATCTATTCCCTTGTCTTAAATTCCAGATTCTTTTTGAGGCAGCCTCCTCACCAAGCTTGGGACAAAATGTTTGTTTAAAGAGCTCAATAAATTCCTCATAGGAATAATATACGAGGTTCTCCTCATCAACTACCGTCTCAGCCCATCTAAGTGCTCGATCTCTTAGTAACCCAACAATAAAAGAAATCTTGCTGGCATCATCAGGAAATGAGCGTGGGGACCGGCGAAAGGCTAACGCACATTGAAGCAGAAAACCCTTGCTCTTCTCTAGCTCACCTGAGTAGTGTTCAGGAGTGGGTGTGCTGACATCACGGCACAGGGGTGGTGCAGAAGCAGCTGAAGTAGTGGGAGCTGGGACAGGAGCAGGAGCTGGAACGGGAGCGGGGTTGGCTGGAGGAGACCTGTTCTGCAAAGCCTGGATCTGATTAGCCATTTGATGAAGATACTGAAGTATGGAGTTCTGCTGATGCACCACAACACTAATTGTGGCATCGTGCCTGCCTAAAAGGACCCCCTGTTCAGAAAGTGCGGTCCGTAGTTGTGCTGCAGAGTCTGATTGGCCAGATGGTTCTGTCATATTGGGAGGTACCAGGACTCGAAGGCAAGCAACAACTACGGACACCAAACTCAGTTTAAAGATTTATTGAACGAGAAGGTGTAATGGGAAAACGACGGAGAGGTGCAGATCTGCGGCAGCAGGGAGGAACCAGGCCAGAAGAGGAACTGAG
>NW_015116656.1:0-2172 GCF_001443285.1 Poecilia latipinna | reverse complement strand
TTGATTGATTGATTGATAGATGTTTCACTTTTTTATTTATTTTACAAATCAATCCTGATCAACAGAATTTGGCTTTTTGTGACAAACCCTAACCCTACTAAAAAATAACATAAAAATTTAATTTCAAAGTAAAAGCTGAGTTCTACAAAATAACAACAAATAAAAATATTTACTGTTAAGTAATATATTTTATAAATCTTCACCCCTTCCCCAAGCTGAAGTCAGTTTTTTAGAGAGGCACCTCTGGCTGCAGTGATAGCAGTGAGTCTATATGGATAGGTTGAACTCTGGTTTGCACCCCTGCACAGTACAAACTTCCACCTTCCTCCTGACAGCTTGCATGCATCAACTATGAACAGCCCTTTTCCAGGCCAGTGAGAAATTCTCTATCTTATTACGGTCTGAGCTTTGTCTAGGCCACTGCAGAACCTCCTCCACCTTGTTGTCTTCACACCATTTGTGTGCAACTTTAGCCAAATGATGTGAATCATTTACTGGAGGATAAATGTTTTGAGGCCATAGTTCTATGACAGCTCAAAGGTCCTCAGTTCGAATCTCAGCCCGAGGTTTTTTTGCATGGAGTTTGCATGTTCTTCCTGTGCATGGTGGTTTCTTCCCACCATGCACTCCAGCTTCTTCCCGCAGTCCAAAAACATGACTGTCGGGTTGATTGGTCTCTCTAAATTCTCCTTAAGTGTGTGTGTGCTTAATTGTTTTTCCTGTCTGTCTCTGTGTTGCTCTGCAATGGACTGGCGACCTGTCCAGGGTCACCCCGCCTCCTAACATAGAAAAACACTGAATAGTTAACACGGAATACATGCACAGTGAGGTCATAGCAAAGATAGATGTAACAGGACTTGATATTCCACACTTTCAATGTGGTAACAGAGTAAGGGAAGAACAGTCTGACAGCAGTGCCACTATAATAACCAACAACTGCTTGAGAGCATCTTACTCATACGTTAAAAATATATTTATTCATGTTTACTTCCATAAATTCCAGAGCTCAAATGAAGGAATGGTAAACCAACCCTCAAAGTTCAGTCAAATTACAGAGACATGTGCAGTGGAGCAGGGGATGGACATAAGAATGAACCATGAAAAATCACGCCTTACATCTCACTTGCATAAACACGTGCACCTCTACTGCTCATGCACAACTGAAAAATGTAATGGCTTCACTAAACCAGTTATTTCAACAAAACAGGATTTGTCTTAAGAACCACTGGAGCTTTTGATTGAGTTAGGCATGCTTGAACACACACATACACGGATGCTGGTGCAGCAGCAAACACCTGTCCAGGTCAAAACACCTGTGTTTCTGTGCAGCTATTTACAGTCAAACATGGCGTGGCAGACTCAACGAGACGCTTCACTCATTGTTTCACGGCATGTTGCCTGTCCTTCACATCAACCAGCTCACACACTCTCAGAGGAACACCGGTGAGAAATACACAGCACAGAACTGTGGAGAGATTTATTAAAACCATTTTTAGACGTAGTTTGAGACGTTTCCACATTTAGGAATTTATCTGTACTTATTTCCAAGCAACAGCACACTGACACTAAAATTATTCTGGTCAGTTGCCATGTTCACTCTTTTGCATGATGTTCACTATGGTTGTAACAATAATAGCTCACCTTTTAAGTTGACCTGGAAAAAAATTATGTTAAAAACTTAATTTTTATTAAATTTAATAATGAAGCTGAAGGCTCACAAAGACACTTGTTAAAATAAATGTCTATACTCCAGTTTTTAGTTTTGTATTCATGTTCAGTCAGTTTGATAGATGAACTCTCACTTTGCCCAGCCATTTATTGCCTTGGTGTCCATGCGAACACCAGCACTTGTCATTAGTCATGAAGTGAAAGCGGTGCGCAACACAAATAATCATCCAGTTAGAACACGGTGTGCCAAGTAGTAAAAGATAATTTAATGAAGCTTAGAGGCAGATAATTAGTCTCAAGGAATTTTAATAAACCAGGTTCTCTAATCAATATATTTATAGATATAATATATAACAAATATATATATTTATAACAAAGTCGGCCTTCTATCACCTGAAGAACATCTCCAGGATTAGAGGACTTATGTCTCAGCGCGATCTAGAGAAACTCATCCATGCATTTATCTTTAATGCATTGATTACTGCAACAGCGTCTTCACAGGTC
>NW_015116655.1:26881-31835 GCF_001443285.1 Poecilia latipinna | reverse complement strand
GTCTTAATAAGCACTTTGAAAGTTTTCTGTATTCACAACATAAAGGCTGATTTCCTTTTACAGCAGGACTCGTGCTGCTGAATGTACCAACACCTGCGTTAATGATCGTCTCATCATGGTTCTTGTTCGACAAGAAAATTTCTCCGATTTAAACGAGACACAGGAAATCCATAGAGCATTGTGGAGAGGAACATAAGGCGCTACACTCAACAATGCTGACAAGCTGGGAGCGCTATAAAAGCAACCTGATCTTCCTGAACACCTCAGCTGAGCCACAGCGGCAACACCTCCAAATCAGGCCGAACTGATAAAGGAAAATCATGCAGAACCAAGTACAACGTGCCTTTACTCTTTTCTTTTAACCAATTTAGAAAATGTCATATTTAAACCGATTAAAATTAATAACGTCCCATTTTTAAAGTTGAACAACATAAAGGTGAAAGTTTCATATTTATTTTGCGGGCCCCTGGATGTGTTTGTGCATGTAAAGCAGTCCATCAGTTCTGCAGAGCACAAGCTGAGGTCATTTGAATGCTGATGCCCCGGAATATATTCATTACGGTAGAGCTGCAGAACTCTGCATTCCTCTCTCTCTCTGTGCAGTTCTCCTTAAGGCGGTTTCACGTTTTCAAGAAACTGCACAGATCATGCAAAGTGGGCCAAAAGATAAGACTCATAGTTACTATAGGACAGATTTGGAGCGAGCATTGTGACCGATTAAAATCAGTTGACATCTTAGATAAACACTTTCCTATCAGAGATGCAGGTCTGATCTGTGGACAATAGAGGACTTTGTTCCAACCAAACCCAGCATTTTCTTGCTCATGTGGACAGACTTGCTGCTGTTGTCCTCTGTGTGACGCCCTGTGGGATGGCTCTGTTTGATCTGTCTGCTGGCTCCCATTGTACAGCGGCTGTCCTCTCCCTTTCCCTTTCTTTGAACTCAATATCTGAAACGCTGGGATTAAATCCCACAGCCATTATTTGGTAAATGAAATTCCCCTCGAGCGTTTGCATGATCAGCTCCAGAATAAAGCTCCGGCCTCGGGGCAGTCGGACCTGCGTCAGGATCAGAAGGACATCAGCGGGATGATTATCTCCCAGCGCAGCGCCTACAGAGGAGCATTCAGGTCTAGATCAAGGGTGGAAACGCGACACAGCAACTGTTCCCATAGCAATGGCTGGAACATATGACATGGAAAGGAGAGCTTACAGCATGCAGAGGAAGAATAACGCAGGTGAACTGTCTGAAGTGCGCTCTCTGTCAGCGGTGATAAAATGCAAAGCGCATGACAAAATGGCATTTGTAAATCAAAAGAGGGTTTACTGTAATTCAAGATAGAGAGCAGCTTTAAAATAGAGTTCATATGAGCCACTGTGATCGAGAAAGAGGGCACCGTTTTCGTCCTTGTTCCCAGAGCAGTGGCAGACAGCAGCTCTCTGCCAGGAGAGATCGGCAGCATGACGAGAGCCAGAGACGTTACAGGAAGCTAGGAGGAAATTAAGGATCAAATGTTTTGATAAACATGAAGGAGTGTGAGAGGTAATGGATGCCTTAAGTGGGAATGAAAGGAAAAGGTTAGATAGCAAGCTCTGCAAGCAATGTGCTCTTTGGCTTACAGCCCTCTTCTTCCTCCTTCTCTTCCCTTTTAATTCCTTCTCCCCTCATCCTGGGCCCCTCTGTGGAGTTGGGGGGGGTTGGGCATTTGGAAAGAAGGGAGAAAGTATTCCAGAAATGTCCTTTTACCCCCCCCCCCCCCCCAACCAGGATGCCTTCCTTAGTTTAGGAGGTGATCCTGGGAGAATGATATTCTCCTCAGCGTTGCCATTAAAAGGTGAAAATTCATAACCCAGAAGAGGTTTGGGACAGCCTCGTAAACAGTGTCCGCCTTCGTCCTACTAACACTTTCCAGAGTTTGACATTTAGGAGAAGGTTTCTGGAGAAACTTCTGTAACACACCAGCACAAAGCATGGCTTGTTTGTCAAGTTTTAGGTCATATTTTAGCAAGAGGAAGGAAAAAAAAACACAAATAAAACTCATGCACAAGAACAAGCTATGTAACCATAAAAGGCAAAACACATGAGTTGGCAAAGGTGTAGCTTTTCCAAATAGGGCTGTTATTCTGATGATTATTAGGGAAAAAAAAAATCTTAGCATGTTATGCTGATTTTTTTTTACTTGTTATGCAATATTAGAAATGCATTAAACATGTAAATAAATCCATACATTGCTACTGATCTGATCTGTTGATTATGTTTTAGATTAACCGATAAATAATTGGATAGCAATAGGTTCTTAATAGATTTTTTTTTTTTTTTTTTTTGCAGAATTTAAACTGGGTAAGGCTAAAACTATGCCACTCAAGGAGTTCACAGAAGATAAGATAGATAGTTGCATTTGTTTTAAAATGTATATTTTTGAACAGTTTTGCCTTAGCTGTTGCTGTGTGTGTGTGTGTGTGTTTAAGCAAATTGGCATTTTCAGCTGATGATTAATTGATTATTAAACTCGTTGCTGATTATTTCAATAATAAATTCATCACAATTAATCATTTCAGTCCCATTTCCAATTAATTCCTTAAAGAATGTAGAAACATTTACTAGTGACAACTGTACTCATTTGTTTTCCCCAGTATTAGAAATGTCCAGCAGCTGCACACATATTTAAGTCATTTGGATAAATTTTTTTTTATCTGAAACAGGAAGTAAGCATCAGCTGACTTTTGCAAACAGCAGAGAGAAAAATCAACAGATTCCAAACACACACACACACACACCGTTGCAGTGGAGGGCGTGAGTGTGGTGTATCTAGGAGACGATGACCCGGACAGTGAGGCCAAACAAAAGTATTCAGGATGTGGCTGGGTATGCACTCCCAGGCACAAGCCCATAACATTTTCCAAGCATAAGACGCAAGCTCGACATTCCGTTTCTGGAACGGTGACGCGACAATTCTCTACAATAATGAATCCTGTTCATGCAGGGCACAGTCCGCTCAGCCTCTGGTATAGAAAGCTAATTTTAGTAACGTGGCGGCCCGTGCAGCTCCCCTCCCCGACACACTTCTTTTTCTAAATTGGTCGGACTGCTCTGAAGGTTCAAGCCGCACTTGACCGAATAAGGAACTGACGATGCAACGAACGCCACTGCTTCCCTCCTGATGCTTTCACACAGTAGGAATGCAGCCATGGAAACCTGAGGGCAACGCCTCTCGAGGCTTTCTGGAAAAGTCTCCAGAGTTGGTGGGTGACTAAAATAAACCCTGACTACATATGAAATGAACAACTCTGACATAATTACAGAGCTTGTACTGGAATTTTGTTCACTTTATAGATATATATATATAAAAAAAAGCTAAGTGTAATAATTACTCATGGGCCATATTGTTTAATCATTCGGCGCCTTGCAAAGTTATGCACACCTCTTTGAATGTTTTCATACTTTGTGAAGATGGGATTTTATATATGATACACCAACATAACGTAGTGCATGTTAAGATCACTAAGCTGCTCCCGTGTGTTAACAGATTCTCCCACCTGTACTGTAGATATTTTATTTTATTTTCAATTATTTCAATGATAGAAAGCTAAATACAGTTTGGATTTGTTACCTAAAAACTGTTCCACATTAAAACAACATTTTAATTTTCACTTATCATAAAACTGAAATACATAGAAATTTCTGATTACAGTGTAAGAAAATCTGAAACGTTTAAGGGCTGTGCCTACTTTTTCCAAGACATTAAAGACAAAAAAGCTAAAAAATAAAAAAATCCTTAAGGGTAAAAAAAGTGAGGTTTGGCCTTATGAGTGAATGACTCAGACTGGATCGGGTGGGTAATGAGTCCTGACCACAGTCAGAAAGATGAGTGTACAGAGGAGTCATTTTCAGAGGGAATATGGGAAAACCAACACATCTTTAGTCCGGCTCTGACTCAGGCTGCCGTCACTCTGTGGAAAACTCAGAACTTTCCAGTCAGTTGTCTGACTACTGTGCTGGATTAGTCCATGAAAACCAGTGGATTTGTGTGGAAACTTTGACCCTGAAGACTAAAAAAAGCCTTGAACAGAAATGAAGGGAAGATAAAGGTAAAACAGGAGGTAAATGTTTCACCTTTACAGCTGGAAACCAGTCCCTAATTCCAGAGCTGGCGTGCCGATCAGTGCCAAAGAAACCCTGGTTTTATCAGCCCCGCTGAACAAACAGAGGCCAAACTGACGTGCCAAAGATTTGCCTCCCAGGTCGTCTACTACATCTTGCTTTTCCCTAGAACACTATAAATAATCAAATATGCAAAGCAACACCTCGTGCTCCAGTTTGCGAGTTTGAATAGGTCAGTACATAGACTATTTTTATGCATCTTACTGCCCTTTCCTTTCAACAGGTGTTGTATTTCTAATTTCCATACAGTATGAAAATACTTCATTTCAAGCCTATCAAAAGGTCTCAAAGATATGAATGTTGTCTTTAATAAGGATAACTTTCTTTTTAAAACATGATCTTGCAGAAGTGAAAATTGAAAAGCTTAATAAAAATGGCAATAAACAACCAATCAACGTACTATTATTAGTAGTGCACGGAATGTGTGTTCAGGTTGCATATTTGAAGGAGTCAGCACACACCACATGAAATACAAGAGAGCACAACTTCAGTCTTAAGTTACTCGTCTATATGATCAACATTCTTTGCTAAAAAAAACAAAACAAAAAAAAAACACACATATATATATATATATATATATATATATGAATTCCTTTTTTAACCCCATTTCTTTTCAGTAGATGAATTGAAATGGAAAAACAACACAAGTTACTCTCACATTAAGCTTATTATTTCACGAGAATGCTCTGATCCTAAATGTTTTATCTCCAGATGTTGAACTTACAAAAATGCAGGCTAAAAGTTTGCGTTTTGGTCATTTTTGTTTCTCTTCCACATGTCTGTGGTTACAAT
>NW_015116655.1:0-23914 GCF_001443285.1 Poecilia latipinna | reverse complement strand
AATGTTTTATCTCCAGATGTTGAACTTACAAAAATGCAGGCTAAAAGTTTGCGTTTTGGTCATTTTTGTTTCTCTTCCACATGTCTGTGGTTACAATCAACATTCTCTTTAGCTGTATAACATTTCTACTAAGTTTTCCTCTTTGTGTTTTACTACCACAGGAAACGGCCATAAAGTAATAACTAAGGGTGTAGTGGGAATCTCATGGCACGAGATGCAACATAGGAGGCAGGAAAACCCATCAACAGCACCTTATTACCACATAATTAAAATATTCTTTATTGCCCGCCATGTACCAATTTTTATGTCGTGTGACGAGGATGATGAAATTTTGTCCAATCATACATAACAAAATAAGCACAGAGCAGCTTTGTATGAAATAAATGAAATGGAAGATTTTTTTTTCTTCTGAGACCAAACTAAGCAGTCAGCCATGTCCAAGTCTAACTCTGTCGCTTTCTACCGCAAAACAGTGAGTTGGTGCATCTTTGGGATTAGAAAGTGAAAACAGGGTCCAGCTAAAAACCAACAAAAAAAACTGCCAACAAATCAGAAAAGGAGAGGCTACATTTATTTCCTTAAGCCCGGCCGAGTGGCTTGGACAGAGCCACTCATCCTCAGAAAAGCCGATGAAATGTAAAAGGATGGAAATAAGTTTTAAACTTAAAGCTTCAAAATTGATTACGGATTGACTATACATTTGAAAAGTTTATGAAAAATCTTGACAAAACTCATGCATCAAACTGGCTGCATCGTGCATCAAATGGTAAACAGAAAATGGTAGACCCAAATACTTCGTACAATGAAGCTAAACTGTTTAGATATTGTACATCTATTGTCTATTCCTTCATTAAAACAATCTCTTTTGTTGGTATCCAAATAACACCAGATCTTATTTCACAGGCAGAATTACTAACCTTGTTTGATGTGGTCAAGAAGAAGGTGCGTTTTTTAAGGACCTGGACACAAATTAGTTTTGGTTTAATAGAAATTAAAGGGACTTGCTTCTGCAGCACCTGTTCAAATTGGTGTAATAACACACCAGCAGATCGATTAGGCCAGCAGCCAGAGACTCAGTCAACCAGACAGAAGCAGCAGCTCAGGGCCGTGCTGCAGAGGCAAATTCACAAAGCGTAAACAACACACAGCAAAACTCTGCGGCTAAACTGTGAGACAAGACATTAGCCTTTGTCCTCTAACTCACAATGCTGACAGATGACTAAACCGCTTTATTGATTTACTAATAAGTAGAAATGGTTGCTCAAAAGGAGATGAAGAACAGCTTAAAACAGAAAAATAAGACACCATTCGGCCTTGGATGTCTCACTGAAGAAGAAGATCTTTGTGTTTCCATAAAACCGTCAAATCACAAGGCACGTCTGACCGTCACATGCTGCAACAGATAGCACAGCAACTGTCCCTCAGGCCTCACAGTAAATCTCACAGGACAGGGACTGTGCGAGCATTAATGTTTACCATGAGGTTCATGAATAGAGACGAGAAAATAAAACCCGACTGGGAGCCCCGTCCCCGTCGACGGCAACAGAAACGCTAAGCTGTCGTCAGCTTCAATGGTTCCCATGGGACCGTCCCGGAGGACACGCACAAACACAGATGGGCTCTTCTGCCATCCAGACCTAAAAGCACTTCTTAGAGCACATTTACTGGCAGCAGGCTGGAAGTCTGGAGGCAGCAGCAGAAGGCTTTGCAACCATAATGTGTGACCCTGGCACGGTCTCGGCGTGCAGACGGAGATAAGGACTGCCTGTTTCCCAGACTCATCAGTATTCTGCTAATTTCCATTCAGTCAGGTCGGATGGAGGCGGAGAGCGTTTCAGTAACTGATAGAAATATGCTTATGGTACCCTTTGAACTTTTCTTTTTTAAATACATATTTTGTCCCATTACAAACTTTTATCTATATCATTAGGGCTGCGCGTGACAGACAAAATAGCACATAAATGGGGGGGGGGAATAAAAATTATCCACGGTTTTGTAAAAACTGAGTGTCATTCATTTAGCCTCTTAAATCAACACTGATAAATAAACCAAATTCACCACAAGTCATAGTAAATATCGTCCACCTGTGTGTAGTTTCTCTGAATCCATATTCAAGTCGTATGCATCCACATAAACTGACAGGATGGGCAAAGGGGAATAGTAAAAAACAAAAAGCCAAACATTTAGAAGTTTATAGTTGTAACAGGACCACATTAGACACATGCTACATTTAACACATGGAGTCCATCACCACGTAAAGTGACACTTGATGAAGGTTATCTACTTGACGTTTCGATGAGTGGAGGTGCCAAGTAAAACAGACGAGCGGACGACAGGAAGTCAAAGTCCAGCACCAGGATGCTACTGAAAACAAAATGTTATCTAATCTTTTGATGAGGTCAACATTGGACCGTCCCACTTACAAAGCCATTATGTCATAGCCATGTGCAATTCGACGCTATAAAAACAAGCAATCATGAGAACCGTGTGAAATGCTGCCATGGCAATGCGAACATTGTTGCTATAAACATGGGCAGGTAGAAAGAAATGCGAGATCATCCAAAATATCTCAGATCTGGGGCCGTCAGATTCTTCTAAAAAAGGTAAAAGGAGTTTGAGGAGAGTCTTTTTTTCTGGAAAGATTATTAGTCAGCTTGGAAATTTCACAGTAATGTGACAGATATGACATCGCACTGCGTGGAGAACTTACTGAACCCCACCTCACAGTAATGTGCCTGCGTGTCTCTGCTATTGTCTCCCATTACTGGGTTTAACGCAGCAAACTGAGAACGACGACATCAATAATACATGTGAGCCACTGCAGCTCCGAAAAACAAAACAAACAAAAAAAAAGATACACATTGCACAAAAAAATGTTTGGACTGCATGAAGCAAGGAGGGAGAGGCAGATGACAAAAGTTAGCCACAGTTCTAAACCTTTGAGACCAGGGGATGATGCAACCTCTACTGCAAGATGTGAAATCAGAAAGAAAGAGAGGGTTAAGTTTGTTGCTTAGTTCCAATAACACAGACTTGTCTTTAGACAGTTTTTCCTCAATGTTGCCATGGAAGTCTGCCACCTCAGTAAACACTAATGCTTAAAAGTATGGACATACTGGCAGGTAATTAAAACAGGCTTGGACTTTTTTCAACCTGAACTGCTTTGTCATTCAAAAAAAAAAAAAAAAAAAAAACATCCATCAATTCATGTTGCCAAAGCAACATGAATTGATGGATGGTCAATGCAAAACATTCACAGTAAGCATCTGAGAAGAGTCAAGTATGAAATGTACAAGAGATGAAATGAGCATCACCTGGTCAATTTGGATTTGATGGCATGTTGTGATCATATTCTTAGTTCATTGTAATAAGTTTCAGTTTAAATATTTCCTACTGAACGTTTGGAAGATTATTATTATGGGAACCTCCCTTTGGAGGTTTTACAGATGCTGGAGAGAGCACTTACTCTTTCTGAGCTGGGAATGCCAGCAATCCCCCAGAATGAACTGGAGTGTGTGATGGAGGTGGCTGGGGAACTGTTCACCCTCAAATAAGCGTAAGAAAATGGATGGGTGGATACATTTCTGTTTTGATTAGCCTCTGTTTGAAGCAGAAAACATTTCTCATGTAAAGTTATTTATTTGATGCTTTACCGTTCACCCTGCATGTGGTTGGTACAAGAGTTGCAATGCTGCAGAAACTAAATAAAAAGAACCACTGTAACAGGAGATTTCATAAAGTTGCAAACCTTTTGGTATGTCCATCCCTTCCAAATATTTGTGCTCTCAAACCAACAACCTCTCCCTCAATGCAGGACCACCTCCCACTACCCTTCCCCCCCTCCCATTTACTATTTTCCCGCCCTGGAAAGGAACACATGCTAAAGAAAGAAAACAGCCATTCACAAGTCCTCACCATCATCATGGTCCCTGATGAGGCAGAGCTGCATGAACTGACCTAAACGCAGTAGGCCCTAACAACTAGAATAGTATAATGTAGAAAATACGTATTCAAATAGACAGGCTGCATTGAAACAAAAACACACAATTTCACCAATTTTGTGTTGAAACAAAAACCAGCATACCTTTAAACAAAACAAGCTGGGGACTTCACAGGCTACTTGATGCCCACAATCCCAAAACATTTAACTAACACAACTGATTTCCAAGACAATCAGCTGCTTTAGAACACGACACCTTTCAGGAACAAACGCAGCACAATGAAAATGGTACAATGAAAATGGCACAAAAGCATAATTCCCATTGTTTGATCAAACCAGACTGACCGCAGTGAGCCTTTGTTAAGCGCCCCGTTTCCAATTTACCTCCCCTGCCCCCCAACCTTTGCGGGTAAAACCTACATCCACCCTGGCTAACACTCTGCAGACTCCACCTGGTTCCAGTTATTTAACATGAATATGTATTTAAGAGGCAAAAACACTTGGCATATCACAACAATAAAAAGTCCTCCAACCGAGACGTAGCTAAAATAAAACGTTTGAACTACAAAAAAAAAAAAACACTTGAATGTATTAGTACGATTTTTGCTTCCAAAGGCGTTAATGAGACTTAAATAATCAAATTACTCACTGAAATTACTGTAGCAATGAGTCTTCGCAATAATAATAATAATAAAAAAAAACTTCTACGACTTGTGCTGCAGTCTTACCTTGACAAAAAGCTCGATGACGGGTTCGTTGTCCGCCTTTACTCCGTTCTGTGGCACGGATAACGACATTGTGGCTGCTTCTCTCAAGTTTTAGGGCAAAAATGACTTTTTTTCCCCCCTTGCTACCACGCCCGAATCAGTTCGGTTCTTTCCCCCCACCACTTCTATTTTTTCCCCCCTCTTTCTTTTGGTAATTTTAGCACCAAAACCTCGTGGATATTTTCTTCCCCTCCGAGGAGGAGCGGCAGTTAGAAGCAGACAAAAGCGAACAAGGAGGAAAAAGGGCAGCGGGGTCTACCAAGTACAACTGTTTCAATGTCCACTACGCTAGCGTAGCTACAAAACTATCGTTAAAGCGCGAAGCTATCTCTGCTGGTCTTGTGTGGAGAACAGTGATGGCTCAGGGTGGGAAGAAGCATCGGGAATACTTAGCAGCGTGATGTCATTGGAATTGTGGGAGGGAGGTGAAGCTTGTGCTGAAGATGGTGATCCCTCGGAGCCGCTTGGTGGCTGACTGCAGAGGAACGATGGGTATGGCAAGCTAATTTACGACATAATAGTTATTCATATTACTTTAAACCCTGGGAAAAGCAAAGTCCAGAATTCCCCATATCCTTGACATTTTGACTTTAAATTACTTTTTCAAAAATTAAGTTACTTTTTTTTTTTTTAAACGGCATGTCAATAATTATCTATACTCTTGCACAATCAGTAGAAAAATCTTCATTGACATTACAGCAATGAAACCTTGCTGACAAGTTTTTATCACCTGAGAACCAAAACCTTCCAGGAACGGATGTAATTTGTTCAAAATGCTTCTTTTGCTGACTTAAAGAGCTCTTTGTGGACAAGGACCAGGGTATCTGAGGACTACTGCATCAAATCAGGGACTGCTGCTGAATGATCCCCCAGACTAATCTGAAAAACAGATCATTCTGTTTCTCCAGACTCTGGAGCTCTCTTCCTTTCAACTCTGTGATCTCTAAAAAGTTGCAAACTTATCTTTTTAAATATATTTGATTTTACAAATAACTTGTTTTATGCATTGTTGGCTCAAGCTGTTGTACCATCTTACTGAGAAGCGCTTTGCAATGTTTCTCTTGAAAGATGGTATATAGTTTTACTTACATTTGATCAAAAGTGAGCAAGTAAAAAAAAAAAAAAAAAAAAAGGGCACTGTGATGACTGGATGGCCACTCCATGAATCACCCTGCTGGGCGCCATGACTCTATCAGACCTCTGCTGGGAGATGCTGTGCCTTTTCTTTACTTGTTATCAGATCAATACCAATACATCTTTGTGCTATAACTTTTCAAAACTTTTGGAGCTGTGCTTTGCTTTACACTTTGCCAATCATACTTCTTTAGTAGATAAACATGAGTGAAAAAATTCAGTTTTAAACAGAAAAGTTTACGCTGTGTCTTAAAAAAAGGTTTAATTCTGAAAGGATGACAGGATGATGAGAGAAAAGGTTACTAAATACAAATCATACACTATAGCAGTCCCACAGAAATTAGCACAGGTCAGGGGCATCAACATAAATTGCATATCAATCAATTTAGAAAAAAAAATAATAATAAAGCATGTTTCACATCAAATTGCTTTCATTTTCAAATAAGACAATTTCAAAGTCAGAATAAAGCAGGTTAAATAATCCAACACCTCAGTTAAGTTAGAATATGAAACAGGATATTTTATTAAAGACTCTTCAGCTGCACGACATTGACGCAGCTTCCACTGTGAAAAGACATTAGTAACAGTTTCTTATTGTATGGTGTTATTTCCCTACGCTCTTCATATGGTCAGTGGTCCATGCACATCAGAGGTAATCACTGAACATGCAATCGCTTCTTAAATGATCTACTGTACATCAACATATCATTAACCTGCCCAACTCAAACCTATGAAATTAAAAATTTCTCCTGTTTAACAATCTCAAAGTATTGACAACACAAGTTTTACAGTTTAGATAAACTATCTAATGGATCCATTTTTTTTTTTCTTAAAGAAACTCACTTTCCAGAATGTACCAAACCTGTAAAAAGAAACAAGATTCAAGAATCAACAATTTGTACATTCTAAAGCTGAACCTAGGATGATGACAAACATCAAAAGTGAAAGGAAAACTCAAAAGCTTCATGTTTCAGGACATCTCTGAAGGAGACATCTGGGCCTTCCTCATTGAGCGCAGTGCCTTTTCTCGGAGGTGCTTTTCCAGATCGTCTAAGGCGTCATCGACTTCACTCTCCGATTCCTGCACAAAGATTAATGTATCTTCTTTTAAATTTACCAAAAATAATTTTGATATCATGCCCTCATCGGCGCAAAAAAAAAAAAACTACAAAAGAATCCTTTACCTTTCTCGAATCGCCGTCTTCCTCTGCAGGTCGACTCTCTTGGACGTCTCCGGTCGCAGCAGCACTGCTTTTCTCCTTCTTATGCTTCTTGTGCTTTTTGTGCTTCTTATCTTTCTTGTGTTTCTTTTCCTTCTTCTTCTTCTTTTTCTTTCCACCACCATCAACATCTGAATTCTGAAAAAAAAAACCAAATGGATGTTTACATTATGATTAATGTAAATGTAACCTCGCTTACGTCATAGAATTGAACTTTGTCAAAGTCATGAGCTCCTTTTTCTGTCATAAATTTAAGGACAGGTGCATCTGAGAAAATTAAAAAGTATCAAAATGTGAAATTACTTTAGTATTTAAAAATTTAATTTTTACACAGAAAATTAGATATGAAATACCAAAAAAAAAAAAAAAAAAAAAAAATAAAAGATACAAATTTGGCTAAACAGACAACTAAACCATGCCGCCATTTGCCGAGGCTCGTCCAAACTATCAGTTTAATTGTGAAGTTTAAAAATCCACTAACATGGCGAGTTTATCTGGAGATGACTGATCTGAAGTATTTTGTCTATGAGGTCTACATTGTAAAAGGAAAAAAAAAATCTATTTCCTAGATAAAATAATTACAGTGTATTAGCAGCACAGTAAGCATATTGTTACACATCTTAAGTAACAGTTTACAACCCTTTGCTCTTTATTAGAAAGAATCCTACGACTTCAGAAAAGGTTACTTCAGTATCTAAAATGGTGGAGTATCAAATTTTGTGACAACCGTATTCAATACTGGCCTTCAGTTCATCCGCATCACTAACTCTGGTGTCTTATCTTCCTTTTAAGACTTAGTAAACTCTCTATGGGGTTTAATTCAGATCAGAAGGCTGAAAAATTAAGCTAGATGACATCATAGTCATTAAAGCAGGCATCAGGACTCCAGTTCCTGCTGGAGAATGAAATCAGAATCCTCACAAAACTCAGCAGAGAGGCACGAAGTCCTTTAAATATTTTGGTGGTGCAGTTGTGGTTTTGATCAAAGAATTCAGACAAATACCAGCAGATGACATGGCTCCTCAAATCAGAACAGACTGTGGAGGATTAACATTTGTCATCAAGCAGCTCAAATTCAGAGACTCTCCATTTAGTTTTAAGAAACTGGTCTTCATACTTCTAAAAACTTTTCATTAGCTGTTAATCAAAATGACTAGAAATACACACATGGCATTTCTGATGCTGCATAAAATAAATGAGCTTTGATGACATTCTAGTTTATTGAGAAGCGACTGTACTGGACAAACCTTGCTGGGAGACTGACTGCCAGAACCACTGGTAGCCTTTTTGGCCGGGGGAGGAGGAGGTGGAGACCCGCTGGCGGAGCGGGAAGGTGACGGGGAAGCTGAGGCCGGGGCCAGAGCCGGGGCCGGACGTTTCTGAGCTGCCGGTTGAGGGGAAAGCGATCGGGATCTGGACGAAGCTCTTCTTATAGGCTTCGGACTGGGAGAGATTCTATCAAAGAAAAAAAAGAAAAGAAAGAAATTTAGAGGCTATTGAAAAGCGACATTAAATCTGCATCTGATGGAAACATGTCCTAAACTCACCTTTTGTTACGCGGCTCTGGGGTGCGAGACACCCTACGGATGAGCTTACTGCTATGTGGAGGGGACTGCTGTCTTCGTTGGGCGGAGGGGGACGTGCTGGACGAATCAAAGCGTCTCTGGGGACTAGTGGACCGCCGAACAGGGCGACCTCGGTTAGCAGGGGAGGGGGATAGGCGTCTAGCAGACATGACCGGGGATCGGGTGTCCCTGTTCGGCCTGGCAGACAGTGGGCTCCTTCTATGTCTCGGGGGAGACGAGGAGGAAGGAGGCGAGCGTCGCCGCTGTACAGGAGAGCTTCTACGTTTAGGTGATCTGGAGGAGCGTCGCTTAGGGCCTGGAGAAAAGCGCTTCGTGGGAGAACTGGACAGCTTCCTCTTCTGTGGAGGCAAAGGTGAGGGGCTGTAGCGGCGCTGGATAGGGGGAGAATATCGTCTGGGGGACAGAGAGCGACGGCGGGGAGGAGGGGAAGGAGACCTGGGAAGAAAAGCATTTATAAAGCAAACCAGTTTTTCAAATATTAAATGCTAGCGTTCTTCATCAGTAGCAAGATCATACCTGCGTCTGGGAGGGGAGGGAGATCTACGACGTCGAGGGGGAGAAGGAGAGCGACGTCTGCGTCCAGGAGATGGAGAACGTCTCCTCCTGAAGGTACAAGCGTCAAACAATTGTTTTTTTTGTTTTTTTTACTTCACATTAGGAAAAATATGAAAATTATATGCGGAACAAATCACTATCAAATAATCTAGTTGTTTAAAAATCAAGTTGTCTGACCTCGGGGAGGGATCTCTATGTCGCCTACGAGGTGAAGGCGTACGGCTGCGTTTCCTCCTTACTTCACCATTTCTGGCGCCTGGCCCTGCTGCTGACCTCTTAGGTCCTTCATCTTCTGAGGAGGAAGATCCTGAATCTGAAAGAAAGAAAACAAAAATCTAACTTTTTTTTTCTCTCATGGCTTTACGAGTTGCTGAAAAGACAAAAACAACAACACCAAGGTTGGGACAAGGACACAGCTTCTAAAGTCCATGAGACGATGGAGGCAAGATGACAGAAGGAGACTCGGTTAGAAAGAAGGGTGAAAAAAATAACGTAGAAAAACAAAAACGCTTCTTAACCTGAAGAGGACTGTTGATTCTGCCTGCGATATTGACGTCGCTGCTGCACCGAATCTGCTGTTGCCCCTTTTTCATTTTTATCCTCCTCTGAAATGTAAAGCATTGAGCGTCTGATCAGTGTGAGCAAGGCCATGGACAGAGTGCCAAGGAAGAGTTACAGAAAGTACTTAACAGCGTTCACAGTTGGCTTTGTCAGAATATGGTGCAATATAACAATATGGGAGGTGCTGGACTCATTTATGGAGTTATGCCGTATGACTGGATCTATTTTTGTTCAATAAACCAACTTTGTAACTTTGTAAATTCACTGCTTTACAAAAGTGTTCATACTCCTTGACCTTTTTCCCATTTTGACACATTACTACCAGAAACTATGAAGGATTTTATGAAACATATAAGTTAGTTAAGAATTGTAAAGGGGAATTCTTAAACAGATTTGTTCACCAGTCATGAATCTCTGCAGGTCCTCCAGCATTACCAAGGGCCTAGGAAATCCATTTTGGATCATTTACTGCCACAGTGACAATTTTTAATTTCTTATGATAGGAATCTGGATTTTTTTTAAATAAAAATAAATTCAAACCGATAGATTTTTACAATTTTCTGCATGAGAGCATTCAATGAAAAAATTAAAGGTCCATACCGCCCACCCCTTCTCTCACTGTCTTAAAGCTGGGCCATAATTTCCATTCCAATTAAATAGTGCTTTATGAGATGCTCAGAGCTTGGAATATTATTTTATAATCTAACTCAATTTTAAATTTCTACATCTAAAAAGAGATCAAATATCACACTTGTGTAGTCTATTTAGATGTAAATAAGAATACCTCAGTAAAGAAGAGGGATGAATATTAAAACACACTAAACTTTTTATATCTATATTTATAAAAATTGAAGATCATGAATCGTTATTTTTTCTTTACAATACTGCACTGCTCTGCATTTGTTTATCCCAACCAAAAAAAGAAAAAAAAAAAAAAAAAAAAAAACCCAGAAGATTGTGGTTGCAAAATATGATAAGGGTCAAGATGTATTAAACTTCGACACATTTCTGTATACTCACAACAAAACTTGGATCAAGTTAGCAAATTAAAACTTTACAAAAAATATTCTTAAGTAAACCTTTACTAAATCTTCTGCTATATATTTGCTATTTTTTGGACCTAAAGCTCTCCAACACCTGGACAGTTTCTTTGGTGTGACAATTGTCATTTATGTTCTCTACTGATGACGATTTGCAACTTTATACAGCATTTTCACAACTCACCTTTTCAAACTGTATTATTGTACATTATCATGATTTATTATTGAGGTAAACAGCAGTAGAGGTGTACATTAAATCAAGGTAACATAGCATGTTTGCCATTTTTAGACAAATTGTATTTTTTCCCCACCAGTGCTAAACTGGTCCTAGTGATATCTCAGTACCACCATTTGTGTTAGAAGCTAGAGGTGTGGCCGTAGTAACCAAAAACCAATCCAAAATGTTTTAGCACCATTTTTTGGAACCAATATTAAAATTTTCCTTCACTCTAGTTTAAGATAAGAATCACTGGGCTTCAATAGAAATAAAAAAAATATTCATAAATTACAGAATATGTTTGAAGGAACACTTGTTTAGTAGAACTGTCAGAAGATCAGCAATTTAGTATACAGACATGTAAAAAAATATACTCAATGACTTTCCACACCAGTCCTTTCTTAAAAACCCATTTATAGTCCAGGGCTGGTCGTTGTATTTTTTTTTTTCTTAAAGACGACAAACTCTTACCTGACTCAGACCCCTCAGAGGTTCTGGCCTTTACAAAGTCAGATGGAGAATCTCCCCTTCCTCCAGGTTTTCGCTTAACACCTGAAAGTGACAGATTCAAATCTCAACATGCATTCACTGTAACTGAAACCTGAAGATGTTTGGATGAAATAGTCTGACTGTAGTAAAAAAAAGTTTGCTCAGCAGAACAAGAGGTGAAGGTCTTACCTGATGATCTTGGCGGGGAAGCGGAGCCCCGGCCTCTCCTGGCTCGGGGAGACGGCGAGCGTTTGTCCTTCCCAACGGGGCTTACAGAAGCACCAGGACGATGGAGCTGTTTCCGGGGCGGCGTGGTAGATATTCTCTTCACAGGTTTCTTAGGTGAACGTGACCCTGAGGAGCTGCTACCAGAAGATGAAGCAGAACGGGAACGCCTCCTAAAATTAACATATTTCCAGTAATTTAGGGAAACCTAATCAAATGAGATCAAATCTAATTAAGTTAATCTTCGGGGACTTTAAATATCCAATGTGTCTGTGAAGGTGTGACTGACCTGCGAACAGGAGACCGCCGGTGTCTGTGCCTGGAGCCGGTGGGGCCACGTCTAGGGGGACTCCTCCGACGGGGAGACATTCTCCTTCTGGGACTTTGTCTTCTACGAGGGGAGTAAGATCTGATATAGTAGAGAGAACACAATTTTATTACACGTTTTCGACATTTGTTTCTGTGATATTTTTGCAAAAAAAGAGAAAGCATCACCTAGACCGGGAGCGTCGCCTGCGAGAACGAGAGTGAGAACGTGAGCGAGAGCGGTGGTGGGGTCTTTCCTTCCTTGTTTCCTTTTCTCTTTCACGAGACCTCGGTCTTTCCTCTTTTTTGAGGGATTTCTCTGGGGACGGTTCTTTGACTTCGGTCAAAGAGTCTGCTTTAACTGACTCTACAACTGTGTCACTATAAAAAAAAAATAAAAAAAAGACAAATGAATCAATACATTTTAAGTATGCAAGAAGAAAGAAGAAAGAAGCCAAATCTAGTTGACACAAAACAGGGAGTTTTACATTAACCCAGTAGACGAAGCTTCTTGGATAACGGTTTCTGGCAGGCCTGTTCCTGATGTGTCTGGCTCCTCAGGCTGCTGCTGAGACATTTTAGTGTTGGACTGCATCAGAGGTGGAGGGGGGGAGTCTCCAACAACTGGACTGGGTTTGCGCACTGGGGATCGCGACGGACTACGCTTCCTTTCACGCTTCCCTGGAGACCTCGTCTTCCACCTTATCAGACACGCAGTAACATTAGATTCAATACAGAGACAAATCCACATGTTTAAATTCAGATACCTTTCATTACAACAACAACAACAAAAAACTGTCTGCAAATTCACACACAAAGCAAAAGAAGCCCAAAGAAGGAAAAGGGAAAACAAATACCTTCTTGGGCTCTTTGATCGAGTCCTTTCTCTTGTGTCCTTGTCCTTCTTATCCTGGTCAACCTTTTTCAAAGAAGCAAGCTTCTCCTGTTCAATCTGCCAGATATGAATCACATGTAAAATGATGTATAAGATTTTTAATAATATTGTCAGTGTAAAATACTGAGGTAAACTGGATCACCTCTGTCCAGATTTCTACAGGAATGTTTTAATCAGATAAGCGTAACATAAAAAAACTAGCTTTAATGTGACGTGTTAAGATATTTATTCAAATTTGAGATTCCCCACAACACCGAGCTGTTCCGTTGTGAAGATAATCACCTGTCTCTGTCGGATTTCTTCTTTCTTCTGCTCCAGAAAAGCAGAGGGGATGCCAGCGATGTTCTCCTGTGCGCTCAGCAGCAGGGGCCAAAGGTCCCTCATGAACTCCCGGGCGTTCTTCCCATTCAGGAACCCCGTCAGGTTAATCTGCATCATCTTGCTGTCGGGGTGCTGCAACACAAACATGAAGGGGAGAGAGAAACAAATATGGCCATTTAAATAATTGAAAAGAAAACATCTAGAGGGAGGCAGGGCCCCAGAATTGGGGTGACCTACCTTCTAACCCTGTCTAAGCTAATCCTGAGTTATAATTAGCCTTATCAAAAACATGTACAGCTCTGAAAGCAAAACTTAACATCTCAGAGTTTCACTATTAGAATTGTACACAAAAAAAACTAAGATTAACTCAGATACTGTATTGTACTCAATCTCTTGGCACTGACAATGTGAGTTAGCTGAGGGGAGACATATCTAGTAATAAAAATGCATGCAAAAAAATGTTTTAAAACCCCAGTTACATCCCAGTAAACCCTATCGCAATCTTTTGAGAGATTATTTGTATTCCTCAGAGCTACCCCGCTACTTTTCATCCCTGTGCCACTAACCACCCCCAGTTCTTCCAGTCTCCCCACAGTCTATAGTTCTGAGGTTAAACAAGTAAGCACAATACAGAGTGCATCAAAACCCAACACAGCAAGTACAGTTCCGGTGTCTTCAGTGAGTCCCGTGGGATCAGTGGGCACGGAGCTCCATTGGCTGGCTTCCGCCTCCCTACTGCTTGAGACTCAACCACCTTGAGCATAATGTTATATCATTTATCTAAATTGCAAGAGACGAACAAGCAATAATGAGTACACAGTTACACAAAAAAATATATTTTTATTCAAACTAGATAAAATTGAGACATATCATAATCTCAACTCTATTACAGTACAATTTCTTTCCACAATGCAAACATAATTATCTTACAGTTAGCTTTTAGCACAACCCCTGCAAATAAAAAAAACTAGGGCAAGCTAAAATTTAAAGTAGAACATTAGCTGAAAGCTATGTTGCTGTCAAAACAAACATCATGTGAAATAAATACCTAAGAATTTGAACACAGTAGAAAAATTAAAGTCCTAACCAAGGCTAGTATCCATAGATGCTTGCAAAGGGTATTCCATGGTGTAAGAAAAATATTTAGGATTTTTTTATTTAATGACTTGAGTTTCTGCTTCACACTGGCCTTCTATTACTAAAAGCAAATGTGTGTGCAATGATAACCAGCCAATAGTAGACTTCACAAGAGATTTGTGTTATACGGAAAAAAAAAAACGTCTGTTTTATTTTCTTGTTTTAAACAAAAAAAAAAACGTATGAGGGGAATAAAAGGAGATAGCTTATTCTGACAGGAGTGCAAATCAGGTTATTTCAGACTAAACTTCTTAGACTAAAGTTTGTTATGTAACAGATAAACAGTTTTTAATGAATGTGTGCATTGGTAAGCTGATATGTAGCTGAAAAGTATTGTTTCTAGTAGTTAAAATTGTTTTTTGCTGACCTCCAGTGGTTGAAGTTATCAACTTGCAAATGTAAAACACTCTCCTTTTATCTTTAAACAAGGAGAGTTTTGGGATTTAAAGATGTGCAATAAAAAGTTCATTGAAAAAAGTGATCAAAAAAAATTTAAGAACTTAAAAAAGGAAAGCAAGTAAACTTGAATAGGTAGTAAAGGTTTTAGTAAAAATTTGAGCTAGAAAAAAATTTAAGGCACCAGTTTGTCATTGGTTACTATGGCCTTAACACCATTTTACAAACAGTTTCACTTTCAGTTTTTCTCCAATTAATGACTAAGGTGAGAAGATCTGTTTTTTTTTTCCTCCCTTAACATTGTTTTATAGTTTTTAACAACTTATGGCTACTCATAGCGATCCCTATTGGCCCTAGCAACACTGCTTCACACTTTATTTAGCAACTTTTAAAGGCTTATGTTCTTTTTCACAATTAGATGGAAACAAAGCTATGGAAGGGTGTAGGTAAAAGTGCAACTTCAGACCCCACCCTAAAAAGCTAAATGTGAAACTTGCAATCAGGGGGGGTCAGTGAGACAATACTTTTCAGTTTAGGATTTGAAAAGTAAAGAAATAATTATACCAAGAAACAAGCTACAGATTTTTTTTTTTTACTTTTTCTGTATTATCTTTTATCATCTGCAACATTGTTAAATATAAACTTAGCAGCCTAATTATAAACTATATATGTACATACGGACAGTATGATTATGGTACTGTTCAGTTTTGTCTTTCACTGGCATGATATGGATGATCCCTATATACAACTCACCTCAAAACACACACTGCACCATGAAGGGAGAGTTGGGCTCAGAGACTTTGGGCTCAGGAGAGAGCTAATTAGATGTTGGTGCTATACTTCTGATGCAAGGTATAACATCCATATTGGTTCAGGCCTTTTAAATCATAAATCACATCATCATTAGAAGACTGCTGAATAAAGGCATGTTGTCACAAAACAGCAAAACATGGAAATTTAACACAAGTCAGATTTAAACCAATTTTTACTTTACCCATTCAATTTCAGTGTCACTAGGATCTGCAAATATTTGTTCATGTCCCTTCTCACTGGCTTAACAATACCCTCAAATTAACAACAGTTCTTTCAATAAAAAAAAAAACAACAACAAAATATTAAGACAATGACTTTACCTTCTCTTCAAGTTGGTTGAATATGAACTCTATGACCACATCATCCTCAAATCCCAGAATCTCAGTCACACGTTGAGTGATCCATGGTTTGATGACTTCTAGGTTCACTTTGGTCATGTCCACCTACGGAAAGAACAAGCAACAGTTGTGGAAATGTAAACATACAGCAAATATGTTAATAAAATATATAAATACTATAAAAGTAAACTTATGTCAGCATACATATTTTTCAACAATAAGGTAAATGGCTCACTCTGCGCTTCACTAAATAACTCATTTGAACCAATGTTCAAGTGAATGTAAGCATAACAGATAAATTCAGCTGATGTCCAAATGGCATGCACACATCTCTACACGTTATAAAATTCAACTTGGAGGAATCTCAATGATGATTAGGGATTTTTTTTTTTTTTTAAACTGCACATGCTGCATTCATGTACAGCTGGAACACTAGGATGTCCCAGCTTAAATATTAACTTCAAAGTAGGGCTGGGAGATATGGCTGAAAAACCTAAGATGCAAGTGTTTCACATCAGTCAACATCAATAATAGTTGATTTCTGTTTTAAATATCTGAAATACTGCCAAATTGGGGGTGGGACCATTCCGGTTCTAAAACCCCACCTTTTTTTTTTTTTTTTTTAATTTTTTATTTATAAGTAGTTATGAGGCAAAGTGGTGAAACCTGAAACTGCAAGTTACTCAACAGGTTGTTGCTATGTAACCAAAGAGTGAGTTAGCCGATGCCACCAACCTTGCTAATGGGTTGTATTGGTGGCATCTGTGTAGTTCTGGATTGGAGTTCAGCGAATATTCTATCAGATGTATCATCTATATTGATCACATGTCTATCGCAAATTAGATTGTTATTGATTTATTGTCCAACCCTACTCTAAATATGTTTAAAAGTCATTTAAACATATTTAATTATCAAATATGGGCAGTTGCTTTTAAAAATGTCTTAAATTTAACACTAATTGTTTTCAATTGGTTAATCTCCAGTCAGTTCTAAGCTTTTCCATTCTGAAAGCTTAGAATAGAAAATCTAATTAAGTTTAAAAACTGAAAAAGATTATTTGCTTACTGCAGAACAAGATGAAAAAATATACATGTAAATATTTTTAATTTACTTGTACCGAAAATGTAACAAGAAGAGATTTTTGCCCACTGCTACAGTCCTACAACAATCTCCTATAAGGAAATTTGGCAATGCAGCTATTAAGACTTAGCAGCAGTAGGTCACTCAAAGAGTTATTTTGGGCTGATTAGAGGTCAAAATTGCTTATATTTTTTTAAACGTCAACTTGCTTATATGGGCCACAAGTGCCGCAATAAAAAAAACTGTACCAAAAAAGAAGATAACATGCAATTTATTCAGCATAATATAAAATATAAAAGATTTGTTTGTTTTCTTTATCTCAGAGAATTTTTAAATTACATAAAAATGTAATGCTTTTAGTAAACTACGTTAATATGATGTTCTGAAATGATGCATATACTAATATATAATATAACCTTATGCATACTGGACAAGAAAGTCCAGTATGCACATATTTCCAGAAGTAACTTCGGTTTAATCATTTTCGTGTAACCAATACTTGAGGAATTTTAATGCAACAAGTTTGTGTTTTAGAATATAAACATCCACGTTAATAATAAAGCTCGTTGTCAGACATAGCCCACCTTCTTGTCGAGACATTCTGCAAATTTCAGCTGCTTCAGCAATTTTTTCTGCTTGTTGCTGAAACGGTTGTCTTGCTCCGCACTCGTGCCCTAAAATAAAAACAGGCAAACATTTTTCAGTCAATCTGGGTCACACATGATGATCAGTTGCTAAGTCACCAGCAGGAAGATAAAGGTTTCGTAGTAGTCGCCACATTACAAACAAGATAGGAACATTAGGGGACATTAGTAAGCAAGAAGTCAACAAACCCCGGTGTAACATTTCTAATTGTGTAACATTTCTAATTAACATCGGCGCAAACGTGTTCGCGAATAGCTTGTCGAAACATTAGCGACGCACCGGCCAGGCGCCATCTTAAGCCAAGGTCTGGTCTAATTCCTGCAATATTACCCACGAATAAGCCAAAAACATTTTAAACCGGCAAAGTAACATTTAATGATGAAGTACTATAATAAACACTTGTTATATAAACACTAATTCATTCCTAAAATGCCTCAGTTCAAAGAAACCCCATAACGAAATCCCGAATTATTTGACATCAGTTGATAGACGAAGCCACGACCGCACTGCTTCTAACAGTATGGCCTCCTACCTAAACACACACGCCATATTCACGACAAATATCAACAATATATGAACATGCAACCAACCAAAACGGCGATAACGCATTAGCTATTTGCTTAAAGCACTTACGCGGAAAAATCCCGCGTCCATTTTTGTTGAAATATGATTGTTTCAGGCGCAGTGGAGAAGGACGTGCGTCGGCCCGGTTGAACTCTTGAGTGGGAAGCCGGATGAAACGTGCGTCCCGTGAGGAAGGAACCGGTACTGCAGCTGGAGGAGTAGTTCCTATTCTGTCAAATGGTTTTGGAGAACGAAAGTTACGAAAGCAAATCTACGTAAATTCACACTGTTTACTACGAGTATCGTTTCACAGCAAGACAACAAGAATCTTAGATTAGGAGCCTGATCACATAGTACCTTGTGGGACTTTTTAAAAAAATATTTATGTATATAAACACACTTTCCCGACTCTAAAACGTGGTAATGGCACCATAATAATGTGGGGATATTTTTGTTTATCACAGACGGTGAAGCTTGCCAGAGTTGTTGGAAAGATAGGTGGAGCTAAAAACAGAGCATTCTGTGAGAAAACCTATCCCTCTTAAATGTATGACTATAATTAAAGTATAAAAGTATAAAAAAAAGTATAATTAAAGAATAACATATATTGTTTGGATTTTGAAGAGTTTACAAATTCAAATGTTCAAATTATTATTTTTTTTATATAATTTACATCTGAATGTGAAGCGTAATTCTCATTTTTATAGATAGAGTAAAACACAATTTTGTTTTATCCGTCCATGCTATATGGTAACTGTTCAGCGTACACCACATTTCCATGCACTATTCTCCAAAGTGATTAAAGGTTGATGATGGTCATTCAAACACAACTCTGGCAAAAAATCAAATAAATAAATAATGACCTCCTGTCAGATTCTACATCAAGTAGCTTTATTTTTGATATCATAAGAGTGTTTTAAAGGCAGCCAGAATGAACAATGTGGTAAGCAGTCCAGAGTTAGGTGAGTGGCCATACCAGAATATTCTGGCAAACAACAGTTTTGTAACTCTAAAGGTTGCCTCTGGTCTATTGTAAAAAAGATATATATATTGAAATAGAATATTGTGTTGTTGCATGCAGGAAACATAACATTTAGAGATTTCTGTTCCTTAAAAATAACAATGTGTGTGGTTTTTTTTTCCTTTCTGTTATTTATGGCAACTTTCTGATGTGTAAAGTGATGCTTATGACAAGACAAAAAACAAATGTGAAAAAGCTTCAACAGTGTATGATTCCCTGAAGTAGACTGAGCAAGTTTTACTATAAACTAAAAGGTTCTGACTAAAAGAGTTCACTGATGCTTTGTTGCTGTATCAACAACTTGTAAAAGAAAGTTGTTGATAAATGCAGGTTGAAAAAGCCAGTGGTGAAGTATTTGTCTATCAGCTGCCAAAAAGGAACTGCTAGCTGACAGGAAATCCCTCTCTGGTCCTCTTGTCTCTGACGCAGCGCAGCATGTCTTCCACCAGCTCCTCGAGCCCGAAGGCTGGTGCCCAACCCCAATCCCTCCTGGCGTTGGAGTCGTCAAATCTCACAGGCCAGCTGTCAGCTGCAAAAGTTACACAAAATGATTTCATCAGCAAGAATATGTTAGCAGTAGGAGTTCACTCTTTAACTTCACAGAGCTTGGGAGACGGTGTAAATAAAATTAAGTGCTATCCAGGACTGAAAACCCTGTTGGTTCAGAAACCGTCACACTAGTTAACACGTCACCTGGAATGCAATAAATGATTTAACCTTCTTGCTTTGTTTCTCTTATCTCATAGCAAATCGTGTATAATGGAGCTGTTGGTGCCATTAACTTTGTGCACCTTCCAGCATTTGGCATTGTGGTTCTGTTGGAGTGTCCTTTGTATATTTCCTCAGGATTAGGATCTGCTAATGCCTGGAAATGGCATTTGTTGTGACATATGTTGTGATTCATTTAACATAACTTGTCAAAAATAAATTAAATCAACACATCAATGAGTTACACAAATTACTTTTTGTATGCAATATAAATACAGAACTGCTTTTCTATGTTACATTATGTTTGCATAGCAGTAAAAAGAAATCATACCAATTGTTTGGCGCACTGAGTCTGGATTGTAGGTGACTTTAAGGTGTGGGAGATGCTTGCGAATTTCTTGGGCCAACTCCTCCGGTGTGAAGCTCATGGCGGCTATGTTGTAAGTGCGCAGAGACAGCTGGCACTCTGGAGTTTGCATAAACTCTACCGTGGCGCGGTGGCAGTCAGAGATATGCATCATGGGAAGACGGGTGTCAGGTCGCAAGTAGCACTCATGGTGACCTGTGCTGAGAGCGTCGTGGAAGATCTGAACTGCGTAGTCTGTAATAACATAAGCCCAAAGGTTTTAGTCAGCCATCTAGCTTATCGCCATGGAACTACGCTGAATATGACTTCTTGTGAGGTGAGTAATACCTGTTGTTCCTCCACCAGGAGGAGTGTTGACTGATATTACACCAGGGTAACGCAGGCAGCGAAAGTCCAAGCCATATTTATGATGGAGATACTAGAGAAAAATAATGTGTTAGTGGGTTTTTACCATTAGCGGGTTGTACAAGTATTCAGACATCTGCGTCCTGAAATTAGAACGTTTCCACCTTTTGTTGCAATATAGCCAAAAACTCCAATCTCACTGGAACCTTAAATGATAGATCAACAAAAAGTAGTGCATAAGAAAATGATATATACATTTGCAATGTAAAAAAAAATGTAAACCATCCTGTTACCTAAAACATTTTGAAAAGTGCGGCATGCATTTGTATTCTGCCTTCTTGTATCAATACCTTGTAGAACCACTCCATTCTGCAATTGCAGTTGTAAATCTTTAGAGATTTCTGTCTACCAGTTTCATCTAGAAACTAACATTTTTGCATAACACTTTTCATTTATAGATGATGGACTAAACAGAGCTCTATGAGATATCTGAAGCTTTAGATACTGTTTAATAATCTAACCTTGCTCTCAACAACCTCATCCTCTCTGTGTCAGCTGAGTTTGTTGATCTTCATGATACTGTTTGTTCACTAAGCCTTCACAAACGGTTATATCCATACTGATATTAAATTACATACCTTATTTAAGAGGTAACTAAAGGCAATTGGTTGCACACTCAATTTTATTTGGGGGTCTCAAAATAAAGTGGGCTGAATACAAATGCACAGCACCTGTTTAAAATTTTTATTCGCAAAAGTCTTTTACACTGTTACATCATTTTCTTTCCATGTCATGGTGATGCATTACTTTTTGTTGGTGTTTCACAGAAACAGCAACGTGACAAAATGTGAAAAAGTTGTATCAGCATAAATGCTTACGTAAGACTCTGTATTTCCTCACTATGAGGTTCAATCTATGCCTGTGTTTTTAAACCTTACCTCCCCCATCAGTTCGCCATGCACTTTAGAGACACCGTAGATGGTTCTAGGACGCTGTACACAAAGGTCAGGGGCGGGGTCACGGGGAGAAGAAGGACCGAATGCCCCAATGGTACTGGGGACGAAGAGGCGAAGGCAGTTCTCCAGGGCCAAATCCAGAACGTTGTGTAGACCTGGAAGTGGCAACAGAAACTCAGAGAGGGGTAGCTTAAAACCTGGACAGACGGAAAACCGCGGCCATCAAAACCGACCTGTGATGTTAATCTTTCGTGCTAATGCTACGTTAGCCTCACCCACAGCGCTAAGCAAAGCGCTGTAGTGAACCAGCCAAGTAATGCGGTTATTTATGATCAGTTCTCTGAGGTGCTTGTAGTCCAGCACATCGGCATACACAAATGGCCCTACAAAAATAATCAGAAAGTGGAAACTAAGAAACAAGTCAAGGATAAAAACATATCAGAAAAAGGGGAAAACTGAATTACTTTTTCCTTACCACTGGTGTAAACATGAGCCGGGGGCTTCTTGATGTCAGACAAGATCACACTCTCCGGCCCATACTGGTTCCTGGATATTAATACACTCCTTGTGAAATTTCAAACATTTTAATTTTGAGATACAAAACGTTTGTGGAGAACTTACCTAAGCATTTGAGCAAGCCCCACTCCCAATTGCCCCAAACCACCTGCACAGAGATATTTGTATATTTTACCTCTTCAAGAAAACAATAACAAACATATAGAGACATTGGTACATCGATGATCAACTGGCTGTAAATGCATTTAGAAGACACACAAGAACCGATGGCAAAAAAAGGGTTTCGTTTGTCCCAAGGCTTTGTTACAGAACAAAAAGTCACCCAAGCCTATTATTCTCCTCCCTTTCATCTCACAAACACTGTCTGTTTCCACTCTTTTGTGATGAGTCAAAACAGGGTCCTGCTGCAAGCGCAGAATGAAAACAAAGTCCACATGTCTCTCGTGTTCTGCTTTTGACAACAATCCCTCAACAACACCAGCCCTTCATCCTTAAACCACCACAATTCTTCACGTGACTGCTCGAATTTGCTTAGAAAAGATCCGGGGAATTCTTCCTTTTACTTCGCTCGCTAGCTGCTCATCAGCACAGCTCTCTGGTCTCACTGTAACAACTCATGTCCAACGACAGAGGACAGTGGAATGGTGTGCAAAACATATTTAAATTCAGAGATGTTCAATGTCCACCAGATATAAGTAATTGTGAGCAAATGAAGGCTGGAAATCGTCTTCACCTGTGATGAGCACACGCGGGTTTTCCTGAGGTGCATCAGCATTGCAGGACTCCTGACTGTTCCACCTAGTCATCTTTCTGGGCAGAGAGCTGAAGCTGCGACTGGGTCGACTCTGCGCCCTGCTGAGGCAGCCTCGGCACAGCAGGCCCAGCAACCCAGTGGTGGGCATACACACCTGAAGGCCAGGCTGCATGTTCAGTACCAGTCCTTAGGAAGGTTAAAATACCAAATTCATTACTGTGATGATCATAGTTAAGTTACTTACACATCAGAAACAGAAGACAGAAATTACCTTTACGCAGATAAACTCAGAAATCCCCGACAGGTGACTTTTGGTTTCAAAATCAGCTGATGCAACTCAGTAAATCCACAACAGTTCCTGACGACAAAACTAGAAGTCGAAAGATTGCAAGACTGCATTTGTGTGTTCTAGAATATCGGTTTTAAATCTCCTAGTAACCACTGGGTAAGCGTGCAGGTGAGGGGAGACATGCTGGGCGATGTGGTTCTGGTCCACCTTTGTGTAATCACAGCGGCCTGTGCCTCCCGACTGCACAGGACTACAGTCTCCAGCCTGCAAAGCTCCATGTGGACAAACATGCTGACTTGCTGCGCACAGGGATTTGCATTGTGAAGACTGTTTAGCTGAGCTTAACAGGACTGCGAGGTGTGTCTCTCATATATCCTTCTACTATATAATGTGTGTGGTTATATATCCTTTTTATGAATGAACTGTGATAACCTCACTTACGTTTCTCTCCCTATTTTTTTTATTTGTCTTTTGGGATAATAAAAGTGGAATACATGTATTGTTATTTGTTATGCATGTTTCCAACTGGCTCTTCATGTCCACCTAAGTTCATAACATGAATTTAGAAAAGTTTTATTAAGGGGTAGAAGAACTCTAAAATAATACAAATCACCACATTTCTTACATTCCACTGTTGTTACTTTTAATTCAGCTTTAATTCACTTCTAGGCATTAATGTGGCATTAATTTCAATGTTACTGAGCATTTAGGTCATATAAATAAAACATA
>NW_015116654.1:0-31835 GCF_001443285.1 Poecilia latipinna | reverse complement strand
GATGTTGTTGGCTCATGATTCACTGGAACTTACTGGAGGTTGAAAGCTAAATCAACAGGTCATACAAAAACAAAGCAAACATGCTAACGTTAGCCTAGCGTTTTGGCAAACTGCTCTACAAAAAAAAAAAGTCAAATGTGTGTGTTTTAAAATAAATTCATGGTCAGAACATCACACTAGTCCCATCTTTGAGTGTTGTATTAAAGGGGCTGTGTTATGTATTTTCCAGACATATAGTGTCATTTTATAGCACAATCAAGTGCTATAAAAGTACTTTATAAAAACTCAACATATACCAAATATGACTTACAATAAATTTGACTTTCTAATGCAGCGCCTTGAAATTGGGCCTCTGTCTCTTTAAGAAACCCTCAACAACATTTTTACCAGTGTTGCTCTGAGAAGTAGCTCCTATAATGAGCTCATTATAAAGCTAATCCGGATTTTGGGAAAACCATAAATTTATTGAACAAAATAATTTTAGAAGATCTTAAGCTTTTTAAGTGGGATCTTCAAAACAATGTAAAAAATATATTAAAAAAAGATGTTTTTTTTTAGTTCTGTAAAAACAGTGTTACAAGCCATCCATTTTCAGAAGGTTTTCTCATTTTGTTATAAAACAACATCACTGACTCTGTTGTTTAGCTCTCAGACATAACTGAAGCTGCTTACTCTTCTTTTTAAGCAACTCAGTTCTTTAAACTAATGATAGTGACTCCACGGTCACACTGTATGACTGTTTATGACAAATTCCTTTTCTAAGGTGAAGTTATGAGGAATGTGTTTAGCATGTACCGACGCTGGGCCGCCGTCCAGCTGCCTCCCCCCGTGGTTGGACACAATGATACCCTGGACGCCGTGCTCCACGGCCAGCTCGGCGTCTTCCTTGGTCAGGATGCCCTTGATGATGATGGGGAGGCGGGTGATAGACTGCAGCCAGTAGATGTCCTTCCAGCTGATAGACGGGTCCAAGGTGTTGGCCGGTATCCCGTACTCCTCTGGGACGCTCGTCTCCTGCTTATAGTGCGACAAGTACAGCTCCCGTAAAGGTTCGCTTGTCAAAAATCAAGAGTGGTTGTAGGTAATAATATTGGAAACTTTAAACTTTGGGTTAGATTTCAACCTGATTTGTGAGTTGTGTGCATTAGATTAGGTTTTATGAGAGTGCAACTTTGTCACTTAAGTTTTACTTCCTCAAAATAAAATTATCACCAAGGGACAGAAATAAGTAAGAAAAAATATCACACTTCAACTTCTAATATTGCATTAGAAAAATTAAAATGGAAGCCTTCAAACTATAGTATGTAACTGTCTTATACTTTCACAACATAGTGACAACAAATATGTAAAAAACATTTTTTTTGGTGACACTTTATTTGAAGGGGTGTTCATAAGACTGACATGACACTGTCAAAAACATGACATAACATCTGTCATGAACATGAAGGAGTCTTTATAAATGTTTATAACTGTTGTCATGAAGTATTATTTGGTAAATAATGACACTTTTAATGCAAAGTTGCTCTAAAAGTCCATTAAAAATGCCAACTTTGCATGATTTTGTAAATAGTGATAATTTAATGCAAAGTTGGCATTTTTAATGGACTTTCAATGCAACTTTTAGAGCTTGTGTATGTGCTCACCGTCTCTCCCTTGCTCTCTGCTATGCTATAGCTTCTTTCCAAAGGAAGAGCTCATGCTAATGCTGGTTAGCATGGCTACCGATCACACTGGATAAACAGCTTTCTTGAAACGGTAAGTTGCTTTTTTCACCATTAGCCCATCTAGCAGCATGTTCACGAGTGTGAGTGACAGCACTAAGACCCTCCTCCTGGCTCTGATTGGTTGTTTTTGAACGGAAGCGGTGCTTTTCTGCAGATTGCAACAGTAGGACATGGAGGAGCTTGACTTTTTTATAGATTATCTGTCTCACACTATACTGCCACAAAATAAATGCTAAAAAAAACATTTTTTTATAAAAGCTACATGCTGCGGCTTTAGGTTGCACAACAGTCCGCCTTGAACCTTTTACTTTTAACTGTGACTCAACAGCTGTTGCACAGTTTCTAACTGGCTGTGCCGATTCATTCTCTTACCTCGAAAACTCCCTCAAAGTTCTTGACTTTGAGGTGCGGCGGCAGCCTGAACTGGTTGCGGATGTCGTTGCGGCGCTTTCCCGTGTAGGGCACGTCGACCGTGAGGACCAGCGCCTTGTAGCCGAGCGCCTCCACCCGGTGCACCAGCTGCTCGGACAGCTTCCTCTCCCGGTACACGTAGAGCTGGAACCAGCGGTAGCCACTGGGCGCCGCCGCAACGATCTCCTCCACTGAGCAGGTGGAGTAGGTGCTGGTGATGTAGCAGGTGTTGAGACCCTCGGTGGCTGTGTGGGGGGAATCGGTGGTGTGATCAGCGATGGTGGGACTTCCGTTAAAGGTACAGAGGTTTAATATTCACATTTACGGTGCTTGGGAAAGTAGCATAGTACTGTGTGTCGAAAGGGAAATAAATACATGGTTTTCAAGTTTATTTTTATAAATTAAAATTTGGAAAGTTTAGCAAGCATTTCTATATCCGTAACCCCCTAAGGTAAGATAGTGTGTTCACAGGTAGATTGAGCAAATAACTCCAGTTTTAAAGTCCAAGGCTCAAAGAATAGACTTTAAAATACTTTTGTTATCTTATACATAACTGAATAACTTAACACTAAAATACACTAGAGCTCCGTTGTCATTGTATCAACCGTACAGACCACTCAGGCCTTCTGGTTCTGGTCTGTCCTTCATCCCCAGAACCAAACGTGGAGAATTTAGGATTTTTTTTTTTTTTTTTTTTTTTATCTGATCCTCACAGACTCAATCCAGTCCGTCTGAACTTGAGCCATTCTTCAGAGAAGAATAGGCAAAACTTCAGTCTCTAACTGTCCAAAGCTAAGAGGGAGCAATAAAAATCTGCAGCAAAAATCATGTCCCACACAAACAATGATGTTTGTGGTTCTAAAGGGAAAAAAGATGTAGAAATTCAAGGGGCATGAATACTTACGTGAGGTACTGTAGATGAAAAATGATAATTAGGATCAATATTTTGCACCGGTGCTCAATAAGTCTGCCTCTAACCCTATGAATAGTTTTTGTGGCCATATTAACGACAGCAGAGTTTGGGGTAGATTGAATGTCTGATTGATTCTTTGAATAAATGAATTAATGATCCTTGTGAAGCTGCTGGTTCAGCTTGCAACACTTCCCTCTAGTGTTCAGTTTGAGTACTACCACTGTTGCTGAATTAAGGATTTCTGCAACAGGCGAACTGGATTTTCTGCAAAATGCCAACATGTGCTGTCAATTGGTACGAACTGAAGTGAGTCAAACAGAGAGTAATACACTCTGTAATACACATGTCGGACACTTTTTTTCCCCACCTGAAGTCCTAAGAATTAAAAACGTCTGAGAAGAGAGTAAATGAATGAATGACTAAACAGACTAAACACATTTCACTACATAAGCCAGTTGCATTCACAAATAGCTCTCCAGGTTTCCTTAATGAGCGTTTCGCTGAATAGTCTCTCGTTCGATATCTATCAAAGCGATTTGGTCCGGCCTCAGCAATGTTGTGGTTTGGCGCCTGCATGAGGGCTGTCTGAGCTCTTATGCTTTCTATTCAGATGTGTGTTTTCTGCATCAGCGGCGTGATTTAGGATCATTGTCATTTGGGATAAGGAAGACATTGACTATTTTACTCTCATTAGCTGGTGTTTTATAGCGTTAGTAAATCTTCCAGTGCATAACCGAGTTCATGTTTTCATCATCCTCCCCCCCACGAGATCCTCCAAATCTGTGGCCAAAATGCAACTTCAATTTACGACGGAGTATCTGATGTACTGAGCAAAAAATTAAGTAGAAATAAAAAAGCATTACAAAGACTTTCTATTTTGGAGGTAAAAGTTGAAGACGTCAAAAGGAGGATAAAACTTTCGCTCATTGCGACACATGGAGACGAATGTGACTCACCACGAGCTGTAGCCACCTCGCCTTCATGCCAGGCCAGGCAGTGGAAGGCCGTTGGCGCAATGCCGACGGGAAAGCTTATTTCTTTCCCCTGCACCGTGGTGCGCGTGTCACTCACTGACACGTCCCGCAGGATGCGAGGCCTCAAACGGATCCTGGAGGACAGACATGAATAATTCAATGGGATTGATTGGTTCTCTATGAAGGAAAACTCTCCAAGGAGGTTTGGAAGGCCCTGATGTTACAACGATACATGACAATGTCTGAACAGAAATATGACTTGTTTTGAAGAAAAAAATGGGGCGGAAAAGCCATAGAATACTGTTAAAAAGTCTCTGAAAACAAACCACCAAGCTTGTAGTGTTTACAGAGGTGGATAAAACTGTTGGTAGTCCTCTGTTAATGATTTAAAAACCCACAGTGGTCACTGAAATAACTAGAAAAGACTAAAGTAACTATTGGTAAAACTTGCTAAAGTTTATCTATTATTACTGAAATTAACCAATGAAAATCATTGGTCAAATGTGGTTCAACAGAATTATATACATAAAAAAAGATAAACTAATGAAACAGGCCTGGACAAATATAATACTTATAAAAGTATTGGGACACCACCAATACTTTTCTTGGTGGTGTTCCAATAAAAGTATTGCAAGACAGAGTAATCATCTTGCAATCGGAAGATTGTCAGTTCCTCTTGTAATTCCAGTTAAACATCTGTGCCTTTCCCCCAAGTTGCCCACGATCTACATATAAATGTGTGTGAATTTACCCTAACAGGCTGATTGTTTCACCTACAGAATGATGATCACACAGAGATCATCCACTTTTCTAAAAATATATTTTAGGGGTAATGGCTCCAGGACAGAGACCAGGGCATAACCCAGGATTCCAAGCCAGAACCTTGTCAAAGTCAACATAGAGTGCGTTCATACTGCAGCCTGAAGTGACTCAATTCCGATTTTTTGGCGATTCCGATTTTTTTGCCGGGGCCGTTCACACTGCCAGTAAATGCGACCTGTAGGCGTTCTGCAGTCTGAACGGGCAAACGACCTGAAAGTGTCCCGCATGCGCAGTAGAGGGCGCAATAGCGTCAGCGTTCTCAGTGTTCTGCCAACTGCCATAAAAAGAAGAAGTGCTAAGTGTTTGCGGAAGTAAACATGGAGGCTAACGGTGGAGCTTAGCTTACATATTTGAAGTTGTTGTTCGGCCGGAGCAGCATATTAACAACTTAATCCTCATATAATCCGTCATGGTTGTTGTTTTTCTTCCCACTTGCCCGTATCAGGACGCAGAATAGTGAGATTTGTTGAGAATCAGTGACGTTCAGTTCGGATGAATGCGACCTGAACGTGAGGTCGCATTTGAATCGGATACGTATCGGATATGGGTCAGACAGTGTGACCTGTGCTGTTCACACTGCCATGAAAAGATCGGATACAGGTCGTATTATATCAAAAAAATCGGAATTGAGTCACTTCAGGCTGCAGTGTGAACGCACCCATACAGTCCCTTCAACAAGAAATCCGAAGAGCTTCATCCAGTGGGGCTGGAAAACCTTCAAACTGTGGAGACCAGGACATATCTTGATACCAGACCACCTTTTTCCAGACACTGCAAGTCTTTGGAAGAATCTGTTAGTAGATTAGTTTCATTCTTGTTCTTTCATGTATGATCCAAATGTCTCGATCATCTCTAATTTGAGAGCTTTATTTTTTTGACTCAGCTCTTCCCTCACTACATCAGATTTTGACTCAATTCGTACAAAAGGAAAAACAAAATCATTCCCTCATCATCATTCCCCTATGGAACAAGGAATCAACTTCCAAAAATGTTTCTCTATCCTAACAGTGGGTCTGGCTAAAATGTAGCAACAGGTTAATTATTATACAACTTCACCCTACCAGAGACTGCTCAGAGAAGGCAAAAATGTGTCAAAACAGCACAAAGTCCACAAAAAAATGAGTTTCTAAATGGTCAACAACTCAATATTAAACCTAATAAGAGATGTAACCCCACACAGATTTTAAATATTGCGTCAACGTAAAAGTAAATAAGTCAAAAGCTGTGTGGACATGACATGTTATGTCCAGTGTACCTTTTGTAAGCCAGCAGATTGTCGTCTCTCGTGCAGCATTCATCTGCTCCGGCTGCGTAATAATCCCAGGTGGCCTTTGAAAGATGTGCCTTTGCGTACTCCTCAAAGTCCGTTAGGCATACCATGGCCATCTCTGCACAATGAACTCCTTCTCTGCATGAGACAAACACCAGACAGACAATGTCGCAGCTCGAAATACACACCAATGAGGCGTAACATTACGATCAGGGGTCTTCTGCTGGGTTACCCCATGAAGCTCAGATGTGTATTTCATACATCGTTCTGTCAGAACCGGCAGTAACATAACTTGTTTGCTTGCTGTTGGGTCGGATGCGGCACACTCTTTGCTCTCCCATCAGTAAGCCTCGGTCACTCAATGCCACTGATCCGTCGCATAACAGCTTAAGTTTTTGGAATTGGGCTGAATTGTCTAGTCGTCATAATCTGATTCTGTGTTGAACTCACTCAAATAATTTTATATCTAATGCATAAGCTCTGACAACACAATATTCAACTGAGGCTTAACTTTAAATCAAAGCTAAAAACCCACCTGTTCAGAGTTGCCTTTGAACTATAATAAAGGGAATATTGACCAACATATTTGACGCGTGTTGATGGTTTTGATGATGGCGTTCGTCAAACTGTAATATTTGTCACTGGTTTCTCAATTGTTGACAGTATGTTTTTTTCAGGACTTTTTATTTGTGTGTTTTTATGACATAAAGAACGTTGAACTGACTTGTTGCTTAAATGTGCTATATAAATAAACTCGACTCACTGATTGATTGTTTAACATATCCCACACATTGACAAGTGTGATGATGATGAAGAGATCATTTCTTCATTTCACCTGGTGTAGTCATAATCCGTGTATGCTATTTGCTGTACAACTAGTGCAATGATTTTTCATGCAAAAATACAACTCTTTATGATCACTGTTTATTTCTAGTAGTTACCATGATCAACAAGATCCTTTGTGTTATTGTGGATTTTTGTCTGATTAAGCAAATACATTTATCTCGGGGGACATTCTTTGAGTAAAGGCTGCACAATGCATGTCAAGTCTGATTTTAAAAAGCAAGATATACAAATAAAACTACAGCGAAACTTACCGCAAATGAGCACCCAAAAATCCTCCCTCTCGCCCCCCACGGCGCCCACGAAGGACTGACGTCGCAACATCCCCGTTTAGACCGAAGCTCCCCGTGAACCAGCGCGTGCAGCTCAGTCAACCAATAACTGCCCAGCTGGACTTCCGCCTTCCCTCTGACGTGTGAGCAACACGGCCGGCAGCTTTAATTTTAGCCTCCTGTGCCTTTGTTTGCCAGTTAGCGCCACCGCCGCGTTGCTTTTGGCTCATTCAGGATGAACTGTCACAGAGACGCTGTGAAAACCGCTGGGACAGAGGAGCTACTTTGACCCGGGCGCGGCCGCTGCTTTTACCGTGTTTACACAAGCTAGAAATGTGCTGATGGACTCCGGCCACGGCGGGGACAGGAGGCGGCCGAAACCCAGCGGCCAGCTGCCGTGTGAAGGCAAACATTGTTTGTGGAGGTGGTGAGTTAGAAATTAATTAAAAATAATAATAAAATTCTGCTCAAGACAAAGCCCCACTTGTTAATGTCAATAACAAACTGGTATTAAGCTAACTGTACCAGGAAGTTAGAAAAGAAGTTGGCTAAAACTTCATTTTATTTATAAAAATAGTAGTCAAAAACTCATTTTTCCCTCCACATGGTTTATGTTGGCTATTCTAGAGAGTGGTTACAAAGTGAAAAAAAAAATTATTCTGTTTTAAAGTATATTTTAAATATGCTACATGTTTCTGAAATTCATGTTTCATTGCATCAACTAATTGTTAAAGGCGTGGTATTTATAGAAAGACAGGTGGGATATTTAAAATATATTTTAAGAGAAGTCCATTGTAAAGTTATAAGTATACTTAAAGTACCATAAGTTTATGCTTTAATTCAACTAAATTAAAGCATAAATACTTTAAAAAAATGTATTATTGTATTTTTGTCTGTTACCTACATATACTTTTTATGCATAATAAAACTGTTTCAATAAATGAACCTCTTCATATATTTTTAAAAATATTTGTAAGGTGTTATGGAAATAGTTTTAATATATATATATATATATATATATATATATATATATAATACAAGTTCAAACACCATAAATTTATTGGAAATAACACCAAAATGTATCATTTTAGCATGAAATAAGCACAAAAAATTTATATTTAAATTATAAGTATACATGAAGTAATTCCATTTTAGCACAGAATAGTAAAGTAAATTCACTTTAAATTGAATGTTAATCATATTTGAATTCAACTATTTTGTTGTAAATGTTGTAAATGTAATTACAATTCTAGATTTTAGTACACTGACTTAAATATATATTTTTCACCTGTGTAGTGAACATACTAAGAACGTTATATTTGCTAAATTGCCTGCAACCCATTAAACTCAGGTTTTACAACCACAACATGACTACACGTGTATAAAATCTAGTCCCTAGAGTCTCTGTCCCAACTGTAGGTGGTATCACTACAAACTGGAAGTGATTTGGATCAACTTCGACTCCGCCACGTTACATCACACAGCGGGGGTCACCAGATGATGGTTACAGTCCTCCAAACTTCAGATTAACTCAACAGTCCTTAGAAAGCGTCATGGAATGACTATCATAGTGTTACATGAGACCATAGCAATTCAAATTGTTGGATACAAAGGTATAAACCCATTTCTGTTGGACTCTAGGACATTGGAGACATGTTGCCTGGAGGGACAAATCTGGCAACCCGATGAACAAGTCTTGGTTTTGCAGTTGCCCGGACAACAACAACCTGCCTGACTGCATCGTGTCAAGTGTAACGTTTGGTAAAAAGGGCGAGGCGTTATTTTTCTGATTCAGGCTTTGCGCTGCTCTAGTTCCAAAAAAAACCTGAAGGCTTCATCGTGCCAAGAGATTTTGGGCAATTTCCTTCCTGCTCCAACATGACTGTACCCCAGTGCACAAAGCAAGGTCCAGAAAGAAAAGGATGGATGATGAAGTTTGGTGGGGGAAACTTGACTGGCCTGATTGAGTCCTGACAACAGCTTGTAGGAATCTATCAGAGCGGAGATCACTAACCAGGCCAAACCAACGAGCATCAGTGAACATATTTATTTGCTTTTTGGTAATAACTCAAGTAAGCCCATTCCTAAACCTCGATGAAAGTGTTCCCACAGAACAGCTACAGCTCCACTTTACATCAAACCATACAGATTAACCATGGGACAACTGTGTGTGAATGTAGATGGCTTAATACCTTTGGGACTATTTTAAAAGTTGGGAAATTTTTGCCACCATTATATTAGCTTATTTACCAACAAGTCCTATAGTATGTAAGCATGTGATTAAAATAAGAAAGAAGAGTTGATTTAAATTTAATCACGGACACGATGAGTTTCTCTGCAACTTTTTTAACTGTTTGCTTCCATTTTTAAAAACGTATGAATATTCTACCATCTAATTATTACCATTTGCCCTGAATTTCTACTCAAATTGGCTTAAATACATAGCTAAATGATTTGAATAGCACATGCTGAATTATACTTGCTGTCAAATTATCACATCAACCGTTTTTTTAAAAACATGAGACGAGTTTGAACTTTACAAGAAACTTTAGTTGGATAAAACTAAAATGTTATTTTCGTATTAAAACCTTAAAGAAACAGTCAGAACAACCAACCAACCACACAGTCCAAATTTGTATAAAGAAATTTGTTACATAGAAAGTATGACTGGGCCCTGTCGACACATCGGTAATTTATCATACAGCTAGTAGGGAGCTTGTAGTTTTGATGCGCCTTACTTACTGATGACAGCTGCACATTCTCTCTTAGCAGAACTCCTTTCCTCCTGCCAGACTAGTAACATGTGAACCGCCTGCAGCAAACACAGAAAGCACACTGGTTATTCTTGACGTATCTAGAGCTTCGTCTCTCAAAAATAATCCTGCTTTTACTGTTAACGCAAACCCAAAGAAAGTTTGCACGGCAAAACTGCTGGGTTAATCTAAATCAGGGGTTTATGTTGTTTTGGGAAGAAGTTCTAACCAAACACTGAGCCAGAAATTATGACCAAATGTTTGGTTAGAGAAGAGACTAGACGGAGCCTCGGGATAAAATAAGAAATGCTAAAAATGATGTATTATGACGATGTTCACACTAAGAAACAAGTCTGCTCACAAAGATGCCACTAGCCGTAAGTAGCTAGCACAAGCTAGTGCTAGCTACTATATCCAACATCGACCACAGTCCTTGTTAGTCTAAATGCTAAACATCAGTCACTTTTAACCCATTTGAAGTTGTTGTGTTCAATCAACCCAGACTTAAATGAGTGCAGGATATAGATTTAAAAAAATAAACAATTTTCAGTGTATCTGTGGTACAGAAAAGCCAGGAGTGAGTATAATGTGTACATCACATCCAAAATGTCCCGTGAAAGCTTCCGCATATCATACTCTGTAAGATCACTCTAGTACAGAGATTATAATTAAACTTAAAGGGTTTTAGGAACACTGTATGTCTCTAAATAAAACAAATTAAAACATTTCAGAATAAGGTTTTCCACAAGCTGGTCGAACCTCAAGCGACATTTTTCAGCTCCTAAAATGCAACCCAGTACTTCAGATGCCCAGTTAGCGAAACAATTAGCGGAAAGCATAAAAACATGTTTTTAGGGACCCCAGATTTCAGCATTTATTTAGTCACTAGCTTCTTAGATTTCAATTTCCACAATAATGACAGTATACAAATCAGTGTATTCATAAAAAAAAAAAAGCAACATAGCTGAACTATTACCAGCAACAATTACTGAACAATTTATCAATGTCTGGTGAAACTTGCTCAGGAACTATATGTGCCAAAACTCCAAAAAACATGGCTATAATATTTAAAACGTATATTTTAATGACCAGAAACAAAACAAAAAGCACTTTTTGTGACAAAAGTTAATGTCAGACCACAATACAAGACAGGTGCTATCATTCTTCCTTCAAGTGATGACCCTTAAATGGCAATGCTAATTTTTATTGATGTTATAATTACTAATAACGGATTTACAAATAAAAAACTGGTTAAAAAGGTTAAATTATATTTGATATGTGTATTTAAATTGTACTTGGCAGTTAAAGTGTGTAGTTTCAGTTCACTGAGAAATTAGCTGGTAACCATCTTTACACTTGAATAACCACAGAAGGTAACGTCCATCGTCTTCTTTAGCTCCGCTCTTACGGACACATCAAATCAGCACCAAGAGACGAGCTTTCTGGCAATACTCTGGACAGAAAACTACACAAATAAGTGCGTCTGTGAATACCGAACCACAAATAGACGAGAATCTATTTGTAAAGAATCTATGTAAAGGAAGCGACAGGAAAAACAAACAGCTAGACTTCAACAAACAACGGGAAGCTGAACATAGAACAGCAAAGTTGACCTCTTTAGTCCATCATGATGGAGCATATTGGATTAAGAAATGTTGCCTTTACAGTTGAGGTGAAAGTCTACAATCTGTGCAGATGACATCCACACAGTCTGCTGTCAGTGATGCTAACTGCGCTAATTGCTAAAGATGCCGAAGAACATTCAAAATGTTTAACCTGTAATTATGCTATCCTGTTTTGAAGTAATAATGCTGAAGTTCTGCAGAGCGTGTAAATGACCAACGATTGCTCATAACAAAGAGGAACTTTATTTGCTATAATAAAGGATTCAAGCATCTTACAATAAATCAGACTTGTTTCCTTAGCATTTTAAAGTTGGACACTGTTGGCATTTAGAATGAAATTATCTTGTAGAAAAAAATTACAAGTTCTTGTTACGTTTTCTAGAGTTGGAAAGCAATAATTACACTTTTAAAAGAGTTAAAGATGCATTGCTATTCTTTCTAGGTGGATTTTATGAATAATTATATTTTGTTCCAACACTTGGATCAAAAATGACTGAATTCGTAGGTTTTCAAAGTTATAAATCTATTTGACTCCAAAACTGTTTTGAAGAAATCATTGTTTTAAGTGACTCTGAAACACATCAATAATACATTAAATCTGGATGTTGAAAACACAAATGTATTACTTTTAGTTCTGGTTTTTAGGAGAAAATGTAATCAACTTAAATTAGTGTAAAAGGTAGGTAAAAGACTTAAGAAAAAAAAAAAAACAGGTGATCCACAACCTGCCACAAAATCTCTGATCAGTGAAATTAAATAGTAAATTTCTCTAACTTGGACCATTAAATAATGCCATGCTGAAGAGATACTTCATCTGTATCGACACCTACTAGGCTATAATGGACAAAGACCAGAGTTACTGACGGAGAACTGTTTCCGTCGCCAATCTTTTAGAGTGCAGTTTCCAGCTATGACCACTTGAGGGCAGTGCATCACTGATGAAAACTCAAAACGCCATCCAGCATATGTGTGGCAGATCAACAATAAACAGACCTGCGTATATAATCCATCTACAGTTCACACCCTGTCGGCTGCTCTTAAAAGACAAAGCAATCATCTGTATCCGTTAGAAAACTCAATATTTTGTTACATTCTAAGTTCAGTCTGATTAAAAACTATTAAATTACATCTGGCTGTGTACTCCATGAAAACTAGTACCGTCTGTGGTTTAAAACGCGGCCATCTTTCCCAGTTGTCTACCTGCAGCCTCGTGGCCTGGTCTGTTTTGTTGTGCTGAATGTCGGCCTCTGTTTGCCGCCCGTGAAAGGTGCCACTCATTTACAGCGACTGAATGGCTGCTGAGAGAACAATGTTCAGGTGAACTTCTGGAAAGCGTCGACATTCTCTGTACTAAACTACAACCACCAACATAAAGATTTACTCCATTTATTATTATTTTTTGCTTTTCTTAGATTCCCTAACCACTGTCAGGCCCTGACACCTTCCTGGTGTCTTTTTTGTAGCTTTTATTTTTGCCAATTGAAAAACCTCTGCCCATCTTGATGGAATCTGTGCTAAAACTAAACGGCTGTTTGTTGTTTTAGGGTTTGGAGGTCAAATAAAGAGCACACGGTGTCATCAGCATATGAAACGAGGCGGATGGAATATGTCTCTTACCTGGTGTCGAGCTGTTTAACGGGCCCACGTTACGTGTTGGCTCACCTCTCATGTGACGGGGTCATGTCAGAGGGCAGACCCCCCCTCCCCAACCGGCCCAACACCTCCCACTCTCACCCCTCCACTCACCGACTGGCTCCACCCACTCCAGCTCCACACCAGCTGAGCCGCTTGTCAGCACTCTCAAAAAAAAAAAACCTTTGTTGCTGTACTTTATTTGAGCATCTCTTCACTTGGTCTGCCGTTCTTTTCTTGCAAATGTAGAGAGGTTTCTGTTCTGTTCTTGGACACTTTTAAAGGTTGAAAGCAACGCCTTGACGCTATTAATGGCAGATAGTTCTTTACTTCTCAAATTTATGATGGGAAAAACCTCATGAAGTAAAAAAGAAAGGGAGGAAGTATGGAAGGAAGGGGATGTGGATAGGAGGAGAGAAACAAAAAGAGAAGAGGAAGTACAACAGGAAGGAAATAAATAAGGAAGAAATGGTGATAGGATGGACAAAAAGGATGAGAGGCTCAGTTGGTGGAGTAAGGAAAGGAGGTATAGGAGGAAAGAAAAAAGTATGGAAGAAATAACTGATAGATCTATAGATTGTAGGAAGTAAGGAACAATGGAAGGAAACAATGAAAAAAGAATGATCGGATAGATAGGAAGAAAGAAAAATATGGAAAAAAGGAATGAATGGAGAGAACGGAAACTAAACAAAGGAAGTATGGAAGAAAGTCAGGGTGCACCAATTTCAGTTTTCTGTCCAATTACTGATCTTTAAAACGCCTGACCTGCCAATTCTCATTTTGACAAATACTAGTTTTCTGGGGGGGTTTTCTGATGTCGCTAAATATAGCAAGAAGGTCGCTGAGTTGGCAACAGGGGGTGACTATTGTCAACATGAGCTGGTGGGCCGATCTGTCAGTCAAACTTCTAACAGGAGAGTCAGAGAGGACAGTGGCTGATGATTGGAGGTTATGCTGATGTAGAAAAGAGACATGTAAATATTGGCCGATCTCTCAAAATGAAGGAAATCAGCCCCGATAAATCAGCTGGCCGATAAATCTAGAAGAAAGGATTGATAGAAGCAGACGGAAGCTTCTATCCTTCCGTCTGTCTTTCTAGGTAGGAAAGACAGACGGAAAGAAGGAAATAAATGGGGAAGAGGAAGGATAAACAAAAAGATAGAGGGAAGGAAATATGAATAGAGCCTGTCTTTTTCTAATATTTATTGAGATGTGTAAAAAAAAATCTATACTTTTCCGATCTCCATAGGAAACTTATATTCTTTCCATTCCAATAATTTCTTTTTGCATCTTTCTTCTCTCCGTTGTTCCTGTGCCTTGGATAAATCATTTAACTTTATATATAAAGAGTTTAATGCCTAATTATCAACGTATGTTGCAGAAGTTTCAATGTGAACACCTTTGGTCAAAAACTCAACTCGTGAGTCTGAAAATTGTAACTTAACTAAAAAATGAAAAATCGTTTAGGAGAGAGAGAGCATCTTGCCAAGTGGAGGACAGACTGACTGACATTCTGAGTAAAAGTACATATAAAACACAGATGTCTCGAGCTTTGATATCGCGAGCCTGTTTCTTTTAGGGTCCTTACCCAAACGCGCTTGATCGATAGCAGGACGTGAGAAGAAGAAAAACACCAAACGCCACGGTGTCTCTTCTCTCTGAGGACGAAACAAAACGCCTCAAGAAGTTGTTCAAGCATTTTAAAACAGCGCTGAGCTCAAATTAGATTATCCCTTTCTTATTGCATTACGGCGCTTGAATTCAATTTACTCTTTTCGCAAATGTAATTTTGTTGGCAACAAACCCGGCCTTCCTGAGATATTTGCCTGCCTCTTGTCGGGACTCCGTGTTCGTGGCATGCACGGACCTCCCCGTGGAGGCGTGGGTGTTACCTGCACGCCGAGAGACGAGGTGCAAATGGTGTTAATCCACAGCTGGCTGGCGACGCTTGAAGCCGCGGCGGTATAACAGCGGTGAGCGCCGGGGAACCCGGTGGAGGTGCTGGAGGTTCAGCTGAGTGGAAAACCTCTTCCACATGCCGGCCCGGCAGAGGCCATCTTGCCCCGAGGCGGCGGCCCAGCACGCCGCCGCACATGTGGGTTGAATTGCCAAGGTGTTATGCGGCCCTGCTGAGGTTTTCAGCTTCACTGGCCGTCTCTCCCCGGGTTTATTACGAGACTAAATACGTCAGAATGCAAGGACAAGGCCCGCAGAAGTGTTTGTTTTTACTCTGAAGCCGGGTCTTAAGTTTTGCTGTTTGCTTTGACGTACACGAAGGCTGCCAAGGTTTTCGTTCTGTAGTTCGACATTTGAGCTGAACGTTTTCTGGGACATGAGAGCCACTTTTCAGCTGGTTTAAAGAAAAAGGAACGTGATTGCTACAATAGCAAGTTTGTGTGCTGCAACAAAATGAAGCCATGATAAATATTGTCAAATTTCATTTAACCATTCAACCTTCTCTGTGGGAAGGTTGAATGATTAGCATCCCACATCCAGACTTTGTAACATTAGTCCAGTGGCTCTAATAAAACTTCTCCTGACTGACTTTCAGTCTGGACATCTCTAGTACACAAGTGGCCCCTCAGACATCCTGTCAGGTATAGTCCTGGACTTTGACTAGGCCATTTCAAAAACTCTAATTTTCTTCTCTTGAAGTAATTTTTGTCATTTCTAGCAGATGCCTAAAAACATTAAAAATATAATATATTTCTACATGGGCTGCACTTGTATATTTCTTCCTGGAGTGATGTGACAATAATAATTCCACTTTGATCATTTTAATCTGTTTTCAAACTTTGGCTTTAGTGAAAGGGTTCAAATGAACAAAAATTTTTTAAAAATTGTAACATGGCAGCTAAACTTTACTTCCGGTACATTTGAATCACTAGCGGCAGCCCAGCATTGATGTTGGCTTTAACTCCTGAAAATGAATCTAGGAGGCGGTTTAACAAACTCAAAACGTGTGCAAACGTATTTATCTGAAACATCTCAGCTTTATTTACTTTTTACCTTTTTTTTTTCTCTGAGATTAGTTTGATTTTCAGATGAATGAATGTTAACTTTTGGCAATGACTGTGTTTTTTTTTCCCAAATAGTTGACAATTTTGAAATTAAACAAATGCAGTACTTATATTTTAACAGCCATTTGCTCATTTTGATGTTTATTGTTTTCCATATTTAATGATTAATGCACTTGAGTTTTACTTTGCCTGTTTCAATCCATAGTATGTAGTGTTTTTATTTGTTTTGACTTCGTTTTTATTAGTATTTCATATCAAGATTATATTCATCATCATGTTTTTTTGTCAAAGTAAATGAATTTTGGCTGTTCATAAGGGCATCATTAATTTCCCCCTAACATTCTTTTTTTCTCCAACATTTCCAGTTTTCTCCAACATGCTATGTTTGTACTTTAATTAACATGTTACTCCTGCAGTATTTCGCTGCGTTTAAATCACACCAGCGCCTGAAATGTCACGCAGTGGATGATTGATGGATACTCGGGACGTATGATGTCTGGAAAAAAACTCACAGTCTGCAGTCACTTCAGACTTTAATGATTTACTTCATTGTATCTCCAGGTTAAATTGAGATTCACATGTAGGATTTATTTCTGCGTTGAGTTTTGAAAATCAAAATGCAACGTTCACTTCCGTTCAGCCTAAACACTTTTCCTCCTCCTGTTTTCTTTTGTACTCTTTTAAAGTTTGATCTTTTGGCCAGCGTGAAACAGTTTCATTTTGTGTCTTTGGTGTAAATATTATGGCACTCTGTCCGATTGGGTTATGCAAAGGGAGCCTGAGTCATGCTTCACACACAAGTCAGAGCTACGAGTCCCGTGGTTTCAACAAAAAGGTTAGTTGGACATGACATGAAACCAGAGGTGAACTAGCTTGTTGAAAACCAAGAAGGAAAGTGCGATAATAAAAGGAGACGTTTAACTTACTTCAGCTAATGCTGCCTTTTTTTAATTACCATGCAAGCCAGATTTCATTCCCAACTTCAGATTGGGTTTGTTGCATAAATGTGAATTTTTTTTTTCTTTATGAAAACCTGTCTAATGAAAAAAATGTGAAACTCTGTTAGTTTTAGTCTAAACTTCAGAAATACTTTGAAAAATAATAATTCAATTCAAGCATGTGCTTAAAATTAACTGAGACTTTTATACTAAACAGCGGGAAGTTTTATTTTACTGTTAAATGTGGCTCATTTGTCATATTGAAAGAAAGTTTAGAAAACAGAAACCTTTAAAGTGCTAAACGTACTTTTCATTCAGCCCGTCATCGGTCCGATGTAAGATTCAATATTAAACGATGACGTTTCCATTAGTAGAAAATCATTTTAATAATCAGAAATAAACCTTGCAAGCCATCAATCTGTGTGAAAATAATATTTGTAATGTGTCTCGTTTGGTGAGCTGAGTTATTGAAATAAAATCAACTTTTCAGTAATTTGGAAAATGGGTCCGTAAATCACTTCAGTCATATCAAAATTAAACCAGAGATTGAAATTTCGGGTGCGGATGAGCTGACGCAAACCTCGACGTCAGTCTTCAGATGATGAGAGAAAGAAATAAAAACAAAAGAAACCAGACGAGGACATGCGCGTTGTGCATGATTTATGGCAGCGACGCATGAAATTGGTAGTCAGGACTTTTAAATCGATTCCAGAATATTTGCCACATACATAACAGTGAAGGGAAGCGGCTGCACGTCTCATGTTAATTATATGCTCTGTTTGTGTGTGTTTTGGATTATTTAATGTTTTGAAGTGAAGGATTTAAACGGGTTCAAATGGAGCTGGAGAGGCTTTTTGCTGATTTTTGTCTGAGCGAAGACCCATAGGAAACCATTTCCTGGGTAAAGTGTCAGCTCCATCATCACGGCAGTGAGAAGTCATAGCAGACTTTCAGCTTTAATGATAATAATAAAAAAGGAGGGTAAATATAACAATTTTCTATGCATTAACTCAACACCATCCATCCACTGCTAACTTGGCCTTAAAGGGGATTTTTGTCCAATCTGCCCCTTTGATGTTGGAATCTGGCTGTGGGAGGATTTGTTTTTGATTTAGACTGAAGGCTAAGCACTCATTTCTGGACAAACTGTGGGATTTTCTGCATACCAGCTGGCTTTGAGAGTGCGGGCATGTGCATACATATGTTTTTTGCATGTGTTTGAATCAGCTAAAATGAGATCTGTGCCTCCAATTTCTATTAAAAGTCGTTTAATTCCTAAAAGACGCGGTCGAAGCTTCGCCCACCGTCCCACAGGCGCCGCCTCAATGCCTGAGGCCTTCTGGTTTGCTCCTCACCTGAAACAGAAAACCCAAATGGCAAAACGCGCATTTACCGAATGAAACGGGGCGCCGCATTAACGTGATGCATTTTTTTTTAGCTCGATTCGACAGGGTGTCAAATCTGCGAAAACACACAGGGCGTATCAGATCGCAAATGAGAAACATTTTAGGGTTGTGTAGTTTGAGTTTGTGTGTGTGTGTGTGTAGAGGAATTCTTTTATAAGACGAAGTTTCTAACTTTTATCCTCTACGCCATATGTCATCGCTGCAGGAAAATCAAGAAGTATTCTTGTTAAGAAGTCTGTTTAATCCAAAACACCAGAGTTGCAACACAGCTATTGGCAAACACTGGTTGTCTGATCGTATCAAGTCGTCCTGGTTATTCTTTTTTTTTATAGTCTCTTCTGTAAAAAAGCTATAGCTGCTCCAAAGTGTGTGTGTGTGTGTGTGTGTGTGTGTGTGTGTGTGTGTGTCTCACACTGATAAAATGAGATTATATTTGATAATGTGATTTTCATCTTTTCTTACTAATTGAAAACATCCACACCAAGATGTTTCTATCTGAGTTGTCCTTAGCAGAACGAGTACACAATAACATATTGCTCTTTTGGTGAAAATGAGAAAATAAAATGGCCGGACTGGATAAAAAGGAACTTATTTCCAGTCAGACATGTAATAGGTGATCAGTTCTGTACTAACCCCTGGAGTTGAAGTCCTTTGGTAAACGCATAAAGATCTGACCGATTTAGAACGTGCCGTAAATCAAATTTTACTCCTGTTCTTCTGGATTTCCTTCCTCGCACATCTGATGAAAGTGCACAGAACAACCAGCGAAAAGCAGTTTAAAAATCCTCCTGCTGTAAAATACTTTTTCATTTAGGATACAAAAAGAAAGATCAGGGCGGTGATGACGGATTTATACTCTCAGAAAGTATGTTGCTGTCCTGAAGACGAGATTTCGACTGCGTGGAAAGTTTGGTGTGGTTTAGAATCCAACATGGCTGCCCTGCAGCCGAGTATTGCAATACTCCCATTACGCCCTACGCCCCTCTACGAAGTGTGCACTCGGTCGAAGAACACATAAGTTTACAAGCGTGTAAAAATTGGAGGACTGGGACAGTACGAGCTATTTCATTAAAATCCAAAATGGCGGGTCTCAGTGAAATAGTAATAACTGTCGTATGGGTTTTAAGAAGGTGGTGGTACAGCATATCGTGATAATCTGTTTTCATAATATGAATTTAGATTTGTCGTCACAAAAAATTCCTACTAATGATATTTAAAATCCTCCCAAACTGTCCGGATCGTCAGGATTGTTGTTTTTACTATTTTCTCCAAGGTTTGTTCAATAATAGTATTTTTAATAATTTAAAAATATGATTAAACGTGTGCAGTTTAGTGATACAAATAACACTTCTTTATATGACTGGTGTCATACAGGAGCATATCCTGACTACTTGCATTTGTGGGGCTGTGATTCCTCTACCTTGGAGTCACAGCTACACAGTTGTTTAGAAGATGTTTAATAAACTTGTTCTTATCGTCACATTTATTGGACTATTACCACAAAATATGGTGATAAAACTTTAAGTCCATGTCGCTCATAGGTGTTTTGTCTCGACTTTTTTAAAACAGAGCGAAATGCAATAGTTTTCATTCACGTACAGCAGAGTGAAACAAAAATGATCTCAAATCTTTACATTTGAAAACTTAGTATTTTTTCGTGACAGACACTTTTTGCTCAGTGAAGGTTGCCATGTTGCCGACTTGTAGCAGTGAATTGTGGGTAATGCAACTTGCCAAAGTTGGCTTGGATGAGGGCTTTAGTTGAAGTGTGGCTCAAGGGGGCAAAGAGGGCGGGACAAACGATCACTCCAGAGAATTGGGACTCGAACCCTTCAGTGCAAGTACCAGGACTTGGTCTGAATGGGTTTTTAAAGGGACAGTGTCATTTAAAATCAACTTTTATTTGAGCTTTACATGTTATAGTGTTATTCACTCATTAAAAACACACATGGCGTGTTGCCCTGATTCTTTCATGCATGTTTGAAAAAGATCCTTTAATCTCCATGGCAACCATTCAGCTGTGCAAAACACCTGGGTGGACCTAGCTCTGCCCTCAAGGTGCAGCTCCTCCTCAGAACTGCAGTTTCCAAGCTTCTGCCTCACAGAGCAGCTCCCCCCCACCCCCACTCAGCTCCTTCAGACTAGCCAGCAGCAATTAGCAAACACCTGATGGAACTGCAGCGCTACTTACATGAGCTACTTCTCAGTGCAACATTGGTAAAAACATTAAAGGGTTAATAGAGGAGCCATGTTGCCAGAACTTCTTGAAGGCAGAGTTTCAGAAAGAGCAGGAGTTTCTTAAAGCGACAGAGACCCAATTTGAAATTATGAAGTCATATTTCTTTGAAGGTAACATACTTCATTGTGCTATAGAATGGCTTTATGTGTCAGGAAAATGCATAATAAAGACTCTTTAATAAACTTGTATTCCATAGTGCTTTAAACTTAAAATAACTTTTTGAACACATGTTTTTTTGTTTTGGAGAGAACATGCAGTTATCTGCTTCTGTTGCTAAATACAAACGGGAAACTCTTCTGCTTTCCGAGCTTCCTTGGTTTCCACCTGCTCAGGTGAGAAGCCCCTACCTGGAGACCCCAGGTCTTCACTGATGGCCATCAAATTCAACACGCCGTTCTCGCGCGTCAGGGAGCAGAGAAACGACGGCGCTTGCTCGTACGCACCGTGCGGGATGCCGCAGCAACACAGAACCTGGTTCCAGTTAAAAGCAGAAGCCCCCACAACAAAGTCCCGAGCAGGGGGAGTCGCAATGAGGAGAATATCATTTTCCTCTGGCCTCTGTGATCTGCCATTCTTACGTTACACTTTCAAAGCCCGGCTCACTGGCACAAGTTCTGCTCTCTGCATCTCTGAGCGAAGGAGGGAGTGCTGCGCTCCCCCCTCTCTTCCCTTCTCCTCGCTTTGCCTCTCCTCTTCTGGGAAAAAAAAACGGAGAGGAGAAAAAGAAGTAAGGACTTTGACACAGCTGGGATAAGATCTGTTGAAGTTTTGTCTCCTACAATAATCCCTCAACAAGCTGTTTAAGCCTGATGGCTTCCTGCTACAGAGTTCTGTAGGATTCACAGGCTTTTCATAAAGGATGCACCGAGATGAAAATTTGAGCCAATATCAATATCCGATATTGATATTGCTGTTGTAAATTATTTTTTACGGGATCGTGTATCAATTTTACCAACCTCTTCTCGCAACACACAAATGGCAGCAAGATGAAAATAAACACTGGTTACTACTAGAGGTGTGGCATGCTTCATATTTTCGTACTGATCCGATAAAGGGCTTGTGTTGCCGATACTGATACTTTCTATCTAAGTGTAATATATCATCAAGCTTCTGACCTTAAGGTGTTTTTGTTGGTTTTCCTTTGAAGTATTCTGTTCAAGCCTAGGACAGAATTTGAATAAAGTTTATAAATGCTAATGAAATACTTTAATAGCATATGAACATAATTTGTGTGTATTTCAGAAATAAACAAAGTGAAAATTATTATTATTGAGATCAAATCAGAAACAAAATCTTTTTTGAGGTAGAGTTGACAAGTACAAAAATGTAACAAAATTGAAAGGGTGTATTGGAAACTAAATATCAATATTTCCACTCTGTTATCAATCAGATTCTGATACTGAATTATCAATATTAATATTTTTGAATCAATCCTTACATAGCAGGCCAAAACAGATATGTTAAAGGGACAGTATTAACGTAAAATTGACTTTTATTTTTTATATTTACTTCATGTTATATTATTCCCTCTTCAAAAATATACCTGGGGTGTTGCCTTGATTATTTCATGCATGTTTAAGAAATTCTTTCGTTGACATGGCAACCATTCAACTGTACAAAACTCCTGGTTGGACCTAGCCCCGCCTTCAAAGACAAACCCCCCTCCTCAGAGCTACAGTTTCCAACCTTTTGAGCTTCCGCCTCACAGAGCATCCCTGTGCTCTCGACTCCCCCTCTCAGCTCCTTCAGACTAGCCAGCAGCAATTGGCAAACACCTGGTGGAGCTGAGCATCTGCTGAACTCATTATAGGAGCTATTGCTCAATGCAACTCCGGTAAAGGAGGTTAAGAGGTTAATAGAGGAGCCATGTTGTGATGACTTCCTGAAGGCGGAGTTTCAGAGAGAACAGAAATTTCTTGGAGACAGAGGCCCAGTTTCAATTTCTTGTTAGCCACATTTAATATATGCAGCATTTTTTGCAACTGAATGAAAGTTATTTGATTGTGTTATAAAATGACCTTGTGGCTGGAAAATACATAATAGTCCCCCTTTAAAAAAACAATTAACATAGGCTGATACTGACGATCTATTGAGGATCCCTACTTTTTCCAGATTTTCCAACTTTTGCCACTGAAATGAACCATAATCCTAATGTTTCTCAAACTCTCTGAGTGCTGTTTGCAAAGTTTGCTTTGCTTTAGCTTGCTGTAAAACCTGCTGTTTGGGTTGAATGGCAGTCAAACAAACCGTTTTAATTAGCTGGACTCTGTCACAGGTGCAGCCTAATATGACTACTTTACAATCTTGTCCCTTTTACCACCCCATACTGCAGCCACTTAAATTTGATAATTTATTATGAGATGTTTTCAACACCGATTGCCAGTGATACAACACGCTAAGACGTATTTAGTGCAATAAATTTAGGGCAGATTTAGGAGTCATCTTTTTGATGGACATGCCTTTAAATGTCAGGCCAGTTGCTGGAGTAATACGCCGCTCTCTTCATCTGCAGTTGCGCGATGCATAACGTATAGCCCACCGAGTTATCTCCAGAGCCTCTCATGTGTTAAACAGATCTTGATACCCGCAGCAGGAGGTTGGGGAGATGTTATTCAGCTGGTATTTATAGACGGAAGGAAAGCGGCTTTGATAGGACGTCTCTTGAACGTCCTCCAAGACGGGATGTACTCGTGTCCTCAGCCTCTTGCCACATCCCCTTTTCATCTCTTTTTATTCTCCGGCGAACAATATGTGGACCTGCCGAGAGTCTGTGCGCAGAGATCTGATGCTCCGTTAAACTGTCAAGAGCCACAAAAATCCCATTGAACTCATTTATAAAAGTCTTTACAGGTCATCCAAGGCCCGATCCCGTCATCAGACATCCAGGGAGTGGAAAGCCGATATTCGTTCAAAGCGAATCTCGTTGTCAGCTGGCATTCCTGAAAGTATTTCGCCAAGAAATCTCATTGCTTTTCTGACACTTACGGAGCTTTTACAGACGCATTGACACCCTGTGAGCTTTTTTCACATTTTTTTCCCACTTTGCACTTCACAGCGTTTTATGATATATGTGTGACAGACCAACGCTGCAGAAACACAAAATCTCACCAAGTCATTCCAGCATAGTTTCTAGAGCAAATATCTCAGTACACTTGAAATAAGACAGAAATAACTTGGAAAGAAACTTTTCAGCAACTTATCTCTTAGACTTCTTTGTATTCCTCTGGAGATTGTTGTGCAAAGAAGGATTTGCCATAAAATCAGTAACATTATGGTCAACACTGAGCATCTGCCATACAAGAACAGAGGGTCTTCAGTCAGATGCTTCTTCAAACCCACTGTAACAAAGACTGCTACAGGTGATCCATCATGTCCACAGCCATCAGCACCGACAACTGATGGAAAATTGGTTAATGTGAGTTAAATCAACAGAACATTTTCTTTTGTAATAAAGTCTTTTTTTAATTGAATTGAAAGTCTTAGCTTAACTTAGCTAATCTTACATTACCTGACATTAGCTTAGATTAGCCTAGCTTACTTTACCTCAGTTATGATAATCGTTAGGCATCAGGTGTTAAGTCCTTACAGCTTTAACTCTGTATGTTAAAGCTGGTTCTTTGTAATCTGGTCCACGCTTGGACCGTTCAAGTTGTAGCAAACGAGCCTGTCTCCTAGCAACCAGGAACAAGACATCATCTGAGAGCCGCCGTCGAAAGGATGTTTGTTTGGAAGCTGATCTGTCCTTATGACCATTACAGTGATTAACAAGGCTGGGAGAGGAGAAGTCGTGTATTGGATGATCAGGGGCCAATTCATTACTTTTATGGCTTTCAAAATGAAACAACACAGAGCAACACAGATGATGTCACAGAATATTCTGTTTTGAAGTTGAACAAATTCCCATGCAGCGATTAGAAATTAGTTTTAAAATATTCACAAAGCAACACACTTGGAACTGGGTAGGAACTAAGAAAATAGTCATTTTTGAAATCCCTGCTTTTGACTTGTCTGTCATTCTGAAAGATGGCTCCTGCTGCTCCAGCTCTTTGTTTCTCTCTCTCTCTATGGAAGAAACACATCCATCCATACATCTGTGCAGCAGGCCACAGAGGGAGAGCGCTAGGCTACATGCAAATAATCAATTTGCTTTAGAAGTCTGCTCCGCATGTGTCAGGGATGTATCGGGTTGATATGAGGATATATGTGTGGGCATGAAAGTTTGCTCTGTGTTGGCGGGGGAGGGAGAGACAGAGCAGGAGGAAACGACAATAGCTAAGTGATGGGAAACATTTAAAAATCAATCAATCAATCGAGTTACTTTAGGGTGCTTTGGTCTCATAAAGTTTCAATTTGAAATCAGGCCTAAATCATGATTAAATGCGTTTGGAGAACAGAATCAACATGTTAGCATTAGCCTAAGCTAGCTACAAACTGCGTCAGATGAAAACATAATCAGCACTATGTTTATTTTCTTAAGTTCTTTAAAAAAATCACAAAACGTACATTTCTGTTTCTTTACTCTAATGTAGAACCCATGTGATATATCTTTTTTTTGCAGAAAAAATAAATGACAGGGAGAAAAAGATTCAATGCACTTTACAAACAATAAGTAACAATAAAATTTTACATAATCTTGTGAAGACATTTTTTATTTTGTTAAAAATAAAATAACGTCAACCGTGATATTTTTACTTTGAATGGTACTGAGATGAGACGAGTTAGATGTGTTTGAAAAACAAGAGTGTCTTCGGTCAGAGGCTTCTTCAAATTCGCTGTAGCACAGGCCGCTACAGGAGATCATTCCTGCCAACATCCGTCACTGTGTACAAGGACTCTGAAGAATTTGAATTCATCTGAGTTACAACAACATTTAATTTTCCTCTGGGATCAATAAGGTACATTTAAATTTGAATTGAAGCGATTTATTGTGAGGAATTAAAGTATTAAAACACATTTTGTGAGAATAAACCAGTGGTCGCTGAGCTAAAAAACAATTTCATTCCGTTTGCGAAAATACAAACAAAAAGTAATTTGTTGGTACGTGCATGCTGGTTTGTTCAAGCTGCTGTTCGTCTTGTGAATGAAACCAAATGACACAACGGCTGGACGTAGTCTCATTAGGACAGACTCGCTGTCCTCTGACTGCATCTCCTCTCCGTCAGGTCAAAGGTCTCATATTAACAGGTGGGCAGATAATGCGAACCAGGAGGGAGGTCATCCCAGGCTCATTCACACCGCCGCGGAGGAGAAACGACCGTGGAGCGCGGGATTGAGATTACTGGGATTGAAGCTGGCACTTCACAGTCCTCCAAAGCTCCGGGGACGGGGCCAGACTCCAGGTGTCCTCTGCGGGTGGAGGTGTGGAAGCTCCACTTCCTCTCGGCCCGGCAGCAGGAGACCAATTAGGAAAGAAAATGAAAGACTTTTTTTTTAAAAACCTTTCTTTCATCTCCTTATCTTTCCTTCCTATCTGTTTTCCTCAAGGTTGAATAATGAAAAACCAAGACAGACTTCTGCTTTCATGTGACGTGTGGATGATTCTCCACACGCAGCAGATAAGAGTTGGATACTGCATTCTTGTATGACAGAAAAAGGGAAGCATAAAGTTGCAACAATACATTAAATAATTGGCTTTCATACATAAAAAAAGTCTTCACATAGAAAAGCTTGTCCTAATTTGACAACAAACCGCTGAAAAGATTCTAGATTTGAGATTAAGTACTATCTTTTTTGGTTGAGATTATTTTTTATAAGATTAAGTTAATAATTACTATATAAAGATTACTTAATAATTAGTAGATAATCTTTTACATTCGGAAAGTGATATCTAAAGAACAATACTGATTAATGAACTAATTTACTACTATTATACAAAATGCCTTGGAAACATACTCACACCTTTTAAACTTTTCCCACAATTATCCCATTACAGGCATAAACTTTAATGTGTTTTACTGGGATTCTGAGTAACACATCAACACAAGGTAAAGGAAAGTAGTAAATGTTTATTAAATTAAATAAAATTTGACTAAATGTAATATTTGTTGCTGGTTTGATAACTGGCACAGGACGTTTTTATGATGTAAAACTTTGAACTGGAACTGAAATGCTCTGTACAAATAAACTTGACTTAAAATTTGTAAAAATTTGAAAAGTGTTGTAGTCAATCATTTCTATCAATGAATTAAACTCAGAAATAAATTCTCAACGCAGTAATTCAGTTGTTTTAAGTGCGTTTTTGCAGTGCGTCCTGTAATTGGTTTCCAATCAGAAAGTGAAGTTGTGTGTGTGATTGCCAAACAAAAACCGGCAGGAACCAGTCTGTTAGTTTGAACTTAAAGTTTTTTTTTAATATCTGTGAAAGTTGCAAACATTGTGTTGATCTCACCATAAGGTGAAAAAATAAACAGAAATTCACCTGGTTAGCACTGTGAATTAGAAAGATTAAAAGGCACTTTTTTTTTTTTACCAAATGTTCTCCACATGGGCTGTATTCAGTTTCTACGGCGACTTGAAATTAAAAATAAAAATCTGATTCAATCACCCGAATCCACCATCTTTGTGGTGTTTATGAGCCTCGGTTAGCGCGGCATCGCTCTGCTTTGTGTGACTTTTCTTTTTCTGTGGAGGAAGCGAACGCTACTGTTGACCAGATGTGGCGTCGCTCCAACACGCTCTGGAGACGGCCAACCTCCCACGTCCCCTCATCCTCATCTGGGTTTCCCGTATGATATACAACCCTGGAGCCGAGATGGTGATCACAGGGGCATCGTTTTCATTAGCCCAGCTCTTTCCCTTTCATTCACCTGTGGGATCTTTTGGAAGCGATTACCCCTGCAGTTCGCTTCATGCGCTTACAGACGGCTTGCCTCGTTCCTGACCCTTGATTGTTTTTTTGCTAGCCTGCTTTTCTGCTAAAAGATGGATGGAAATGTTTGAAACGTCCCACCCGATCTTTTCTCTACAGTGCCATTCGTAACAGAGATCAAAAACGCACGACCTGACCCGCGGTGGAAAACTGATGGGCAATAATCTAAAGACATGAACAGATTGGGAAGATGTCATGAGAAGCAGAGCTCATCTAGAAGCATCTCCTGCTTGTTTATTAGAAATAACTCTGGTGTGAAGCTGTAGTAATATTATAGATGCCACAGTCGGCTTCCAAACTGACTTAGATAACTACACCGACATTTCTCCCAATATTTATTTGTATTTCCACCTCCTCAAGCTTTGGCTTTGACCCCAAAATGCATGGTTGGTTGTAACCTAGCAGTTAGCTGGTAAAAACCAGCTCTTTGCTGTACGCTTCACTTCGTCCAGAAAGTCTAGACCAAGATGGCTGTTAATGTTAGCTAATGTTAATAATGTTTATAAGTGTGACCAGCACAGACTGAACGTCTCCGTTCACTTCGTCCGCTGCCATTGCTAAAACTAGCGAGCTAGCTGAAATACGATGCTAAAACAGTGCAGAAAGTCGATGTCATCATTCATAACTTACAAGATTTTATTGTAAAGGTTTTATTTGGATATTCTTAAAAGTTTTTATTTATTACTAAACACTTTCAGGTTATCATTAGTGATCCCCAAGTAGAAATTAAAATAAAATCTGAGGATGATTTAGCTTTTGGCCGTGCTAACAGTAACAATAATAAGAATCTCGGAGCCATCCCTCTGTGTTTGCTGTTGACAGGTTCACAGAGGAACGTGTGTTTGCCGTTTTCTGATAAATGAAGTCACAGTACGGCAGCTGACATCTCAGCCGAGGAGGAAACGTTCATCTCAGGTGGACCCAGAATCCGGCTGACGTTTAAACCCAGATCCTGACAACTCGTGTTTCTTCCTCTCCAGCTTTCGGCTTGGAAAAACGCAAAAATAAATTATACTCCCGACTGTGTGTGTGTGTTTGCATTTTACTGCAATATGTCTTTCACTCCTCATCTTCTTGTCATCCAAGGCAACAGGGGCTTGCAAAAAAGTACAAAAACATTTAAATATTACAGACAAGTGGTTGCCCATTTTTTTTCCTGCTCCCCTCTTTTAATTAAAAAGAAATTTTGAACACTTACCGCATATAACTAATACTGCGACTCCTTGGAAGGAATTAATCATTGCTTTTCATGACAGCTCAGTGGTATGATTTAGGAAAATAGATGATGTGACTGTAACATTTTGGTGTGTGTGTGTGTGTGTGTTAGATCTGGAAACACACTTCTGATTTATGTGAGTGGGTGGGAGAGCTGCCATTTCAGACAATAAGCAGAGGCTTGTCAGTCTGCCCCCGGATCGCTGCGGGTGTGAATCCCTCAACGCTGGAGGCAGCTGAATAAACTCAGACGGAGAACGCTGCGGCCGGAGGCAGGCAGCGGAAGAAGAACGCGTTAGCAGGATGCAGGCCCGCTATTTACATTCGGGATCATCACTTCTGCTTTTAATGCTTCATTTACTGTAATTTACATTTCACATCTGACTGTTTTTATGCATCCCTGCGGACATGTTTGATGCTGGGGCTTACTGTGAAAGTGGCTGAAATGCTGACTGAATTAAAGAAAGCGTGCGTTTAAACGAGACTGAGTCTTAAAGGTTTCTTAAATTAAAATATGTATGTATATGTTGTTTTGTTTTTTTTATTATGTGTTTAGCAGGCACATAATGTCATTTTATAGCATAATCAAGTAACTATATTACCTTCACTTGTTATAAAAATGTATCAAATATATTTTAAACTTAAAAAAATTTACTTTGTAATTTTAACGCCTTGAGATTGGACGTCTGTCTCTTTAAGAAGCTGCTGCTCTCTCTGAAACTCCGCCTTCAGAAAGTCACAACATGGACCTGCAGCCCCTCAACGGCGGGGCTGCAGGTCCACCCCGGCGTTTTGCACAGCTAAATGGTTTCCATGGAGAATGAAGGATTTCTCAAACATACGTATGTTTCTGATGAGCAAATAACATTACAACATGATGTAAGGCGCTAAAAAGTTTTACATAATGCTGCCCCTGAATGAAGTTAAAAGAAAACACATTAACTACATCTCCTTATAAATGAGTCTTCATTCTTGTATTGTCCCACTCAACAAAATGAGAATGCAATTAAGACTGATGTGGCTCATTCAACTCTTAAAAATAATAAAAAGGTATTTCTGTTTTTGATCGCCACAGAAATCCTTCTCTCATAAATTAAAGACGTCCTTTTGAGTGGTATCTTTAATGCTGTTTTGACAGATGACATAGTGAAGTTTTACACTCACAACTGTAATGTAGACTGATTATGTGGAGAGAAGTGAGGCTTACACCGTTTGACTCCAGGAATTCAAATATTGTGGTAAGTTTTGTTAGAAAAAAAAAAAAAGTAAAATAAAAAAGTAAATACCAATGTGGTGATCAGGATTGGGCCAGAAATTACAACCCGAATGCTGCCAGAATATTTGTATTCATAGCAATAAATGATTTGCCAGTGTGGTGAATCACATGCAGGAGCTTTTAAAGCCTTCCAGTCAGTGCGGGTTTGTTAGACCTCCAAAGCCATTCAGACAAGAAGTCTCTGCACTTCCTCATCCTCACTGTATAAACCGCCGTAAATAAATCTTCACTTTTTGAACTCAAACTTGAGTCGGAAGCTTCACTATCATTACTGTAAGTATAGGTTAAGAATATTTGGTATTAAACATGGAGAGAAAGTATTAGCATGAAGTCAGCTCTGAGTTAGGGTTTGTAGTTGAAAAGTGACAAATGACAGAATCGGCTCCAGGAATAAATTTTAACTTACAGCTGAAAAGCATCTGAAGGTAAAAATATCCCCTCCATAAGATTTTTTTTTTTTTTTTTTTTTTGGCCTAGAAAAAGATTTTTTAGAAAAATTTTTGTTTTTGGCAGGGATTATGCAAAATATGAGTTTAAGTCGAAGTTTTCAGATTAAAAAGGAGTTTTAATGTGAAGTTCACCTAGCTGAATGCCGTCATTTAAAGCTGCACTACATGACTTTTATAAGACTTTTTTTTTACCTATATGTTGGAACTGTCATGATATCCTACAAATAATCTGTGAAAAATTTTTTTTTAGCTCCTCTGCCTTCTCCCAGTGTTAACTAAACAACCAATAGGAGCCAGGAGGAGGCGGGCCTTAGCACAGCTAGCATAGCTGTGCTCAAGATAGTTAGCATGGCTGATAAACTGGATTTCCTGAAATTTTAAGTCAGTTCTCCACTATTAGCACCATAGACATGAATACGATTAGCACATTTAGCAGTAAGTACACAAGGTTGATTGACCCGCCTCCTGGCTCTGATTGGTTATTTTTGGCACATTTGTTCACACACCAATAGCAGCACAGGGAGGAGGTGGAGCAGATCGATCTTTTCACAGATTATCTGCCTCATAACATATCGTCACGATACGGTGACAGTTTTAACTAATATGCAAAAAACATTTTTTTAAAAAATGTAAGTTATATACCGCAGCTTTTTGTACAATTGTCACTGACAAATTAAATGTAAATAATCCGGTTTATTCATGTAATCAACGTGTATTTTATACCCTTTACTTACTTCGCTGGTTTAAACCTCTGAAATTTGATCGCTTTGTTTGTGAAGTCTGTTCACCAAAACGCCTCACCTTCCATAAAAACAACAGCATGGGAACTCCGCTGGACCCCCGATAAAATGCCACGCACACACACACACACACACACACACACACACACACACACACACACTCCAGCAGACTGACAGATCCATCATGACTCATAATTCCTCTTGAATCTCGGCAGCGTTCCTGTTTGCCAGCGAGCGGTTCAGACAGCAGGAGGCTCCAGCTGCATGTAAAACAATCCATCACACGCGCTCGAGGTCCGACGTGCTGACAGCAGTGATGAGGCCTGGTAACAGATATTACACATCTATTACACATGTGAACACACCCATACATATGCATTAAAGCGTATATGCATGCATATGTGCCGTGGACGTCTCTCTTCTCTACAGACGCGCACACGGTGAT